>NW_027228637.1:300000-387856 GCF_037783145.1 Equus przewalskii | reverse complement strand
ATGTAGTGCCCCCCGCATTGTCCAGGAATGTGGATGCAGTAGTCATGCAGTGGATGCAGTGTCCCACAAGGTGGATGCAGTATGTTGTGACGGATGATGCAGTGCCCATGAGGGTGGATGCAGTGATCTGGCTTTGGTTGCAGTACACCCTGCTGTGTCCATGAATGTGGATGCTGTGAACGTGCAGTGGATGCAGTGCTGCTTCAGCAGGATGTAGTGTTGCTGCAGTGGTTGCAGTGCCCCCTGCCTTGTCAGGGAATTTGGATTCAGTGCCCAGGCAGTGGATGCAGTGTCCCACAATGTGGATGCAGTATGTTGCAATGGAGGATGCAGTGCCTGTGAAGTTGAATGCAGTGATTCTGCAGTGGATGCAGTGTCCCCTACAGTTCTCTGAATGTGGATTCAGTGCCCATGGAGCAGTTGCAGTGTCCCACAAGGTGGATGTACTATGTTGTATTGGAAGATGCAGTGCCCACGAAGGTGGATGCAGTGAGCCTGTGCTGAATGCAGTGCACCTGCAGTGCGACTTCAGCTGTATGCAGTGTCCCTGCAGTGGTTGAAGTGCATGCTGCATTGTCCAAAAACGTGGATGCAGTGCCCAGGCATTGGATGCAGTGTCACATAAGGTGCATGCAGTATGTTGTAACGGATGATGCAGTGCCCATGAATGTGGATGCAGTGTCCCTGCACTGGTTGCAGTGCCCCTGGCATTATCCTGGAAGGTTGATGTAGTGCTCATGCAGTGGATGCAGTGTCCTACAATGTGGAGGCATTGTGGTGTGTTGTAGTATGCTACACCGATGAAGGTGAATACTGTGATCTGACAGTGATGGCAGTGCCCCTATTGTGCCACATCAGCTGGATGCAGTGTTGCTGCAGTCGTTGCAGTGCCCCCTGCATTGTCCAGGAATGTGGATACTGTGCCCAGGCAGTAGATGCAGTGTCCGAGAAGGTGGATGCAGTATGTTATGACGGATGATGCAGTTCTCATGAACGTGGATGCAGTGTTCCGGCAGTGCTTGCAGTCCCCCGCGCATTATCCGGGAATGTGGATGTAGTCGTCATGCAGTGGATGCAGTGTCCCTGCAGTGGTTGCAGTGCATCTGTCTGCGTGGCTGAATGTGGATGCTGTGAACATGCAGTGGATGCAGTGATCCTGCAGTGATTGCAGTAACCGGCATTTCCACATCAGCTCAAAGGAGTGTCCCTGCAGGGGTTGCAGTGCCGCTTTCTGTGTCCCTGAAGTTGGATTCAGTGCACATGCAGTGGATGCAGTGTCCTTCAAGATGGATGCCTTATGTTGTAATGGAGGATTCAGTGATTATGAAGGAGGGTTCAGTGGTCCTGCAGTCATTGCAGTGCACATGCAGTGCCACTTCAGCTGGCTGCGATGTCTCTACAGTGGTTACAGTGCCCCGTTCTCTGTCCCTGAATGTGGATACAGTGCCCATGCAGTGGACTCAGAGTACCAAAAGTTGGTTGACGTATGTTGTGACAGAGAATGCAGTGGACAAGATTTGGATGCAGTGAGCTGGCAGTGGTTGCAGTGCACGCTGCTGTGTCCCTGAATGTGGATGCTCTGAACATGCAGTGGATGCAGTGATCCTGCAGTTATTGCAGTGCGCCTGCATTTCCACATCAGCTGTAAGCAGTGTCCCAGCAGGGGTTCCAGTGAAGCCTTCTATGTCCCTGAAGGTGAATGCAGTGTCCATGCAGTGGATGCAGTGTACCTAAATGTTTATGCAGTATGTTGTGATGGAGGATGCAGTGCCCATGGAGGGGGATGCAGTGTCCTTGCAGTGGTTGCAGTGCACCCGGCATTGTCCGGGAATGTGGATGCAGTGCTCAGGCAGTGGATGCAGTGTCCCACAAGGTGGATGCAGTATGTTATGTTTGATAATGCAGTTCTCATGAAGGTGGATGCAGTGTCCCTGCAGTGCTTGCAGTGCCCCCCACATTGTCCAGGAATGTGGATGCTGTAGTAATGCAGTGGATGCAGTGTCCCAAAGGTGGATGCAGTATGTTGTGATGGATGATGCAGGGCCCATGATGGTGGATGCAGTGATGCTGCAGTGGTTGCAGTGCCCCTACAGTTTGCTGAATGTGGATGCAGTGCAGATGGAGCAGTCGCAGTGTCCCAAAAGTTGGATGTCTTATGTTGTGATGGAAGATGTAGTGCCCACGAAGGTGGATGCAGTGAGCCTGTGCTGAATGCAGTGCACCAGCAGTGCTAATTCAGCTGTATGCAATGTCTCTGCAGTGGTTGCAATGTGCACTGCATGGTCCGAGAACGTGGATGCAGTGCCCAGGCATTGGATGCAGTGTCCCACAAGGTGCATGCAGTATGTTGTGACGAAGGATGCAGTGCCCATGAAGGTGGATGCCGTGATCCAGCAGTGGTTGCTGTGCACACTGCTGTGTCCCTGAATGTGGATGCTGTGAACATGGAGTGTATGCAGTGATCCTGCAGTCATTGCAGGGCATCTGCATTTCCACATCAGCTGGAAGCAGTGTCCCTGCAGGGATTGCAATGCCGCCTTCTGTGTCCCTGAAGGTGAATGCAGTGCCCATGCAGTATAAGCCTAAAGGTTTATGCAGTATTTTGTGACAGAGAATGCAGTACACATGAGGTGGATGCAGTGTAGCCGCAGTGGCTGCAGTGCCCCTGGCATGGTACTGTAATGTGGAGGCAGGGGTCATGCAGTGGATGCAGTGTCTCACAAGGCGGATGCAGTATGTTTTGTTGGAGCATGCAGTGCCCATGAAGGTTGATGCGGTGCACCTGCAGAGTTTGCAGTGCCCCTACATTTTCCCTGAATGTGGATTCCGTCACCATGCAGTTCATGTAGTGTCCCAAAAGTTGGATGCATTATGTTGTGAGGGAGGATGAAGTGCCCACGAAGGTGGATGCAGTGCCATTTCAGCTGCATGTGGTGTTGCTGCAGTGGTTGCACCACCAGCTGCTGTGTCCCTGAACGTCGATGCAGTGCCCAGGCAGTGGATGCAGTGTCCCACAATGTGCATGCTGTATGTTGTGAAGGAGGGTGAAGTGCCCATGAAGGTGGATGCAGTGAGCCTGCAGTGATTGCAGCACACATACAGTGCCACTTCAGCTGGATGCAGTGTTGCTGCAGTGGTTGCAGTCCCCACTGATTTGTCCGGAAATGTGGATGCATTAGTTATGCAGTGGATGCAGTGTCCCACAAGTTGGATGCAGTATGTTGTGATGGAGGACGCAGTGCCCATGAAGGTGCATGCAGTGATCCTGCGGTGTTTGCACTGCCCCCTGCAGTTTACCTGAATGTGGATGCAGTGCTCATGCATTGGTTGCAGTGTCCCTCAAGGTGGATGCCTTATGTTGTGATGAAGGATTCAGTGATCATGAAGGAGGATGCAGTGATGCTTCATTCATTGCAGTGGACCTGCAGTGCCACTTCACCTGGCTGCAGTGTACCTGCAGTGGTTGCAGTGCCCCGATCTGTGTCCCTGAGTGTGGATGAAGTGCCCATGCCGTGGATGCAGAGTACCAAACGTTGGTTAACGTATGTTGTGACAGAGGATGCAGTGCCCACGAGTTGCATACAGTGAGCCAGCTGTGATTGCAGTACGCCTTCAGTGCCACTTCAGCTGGGTGCAGTGTCCCTGCAATTGTTTCAATGCCCCCTACATTGTCCTGGAATGCGGATGCAGTGCTCATGCAGTGCATGAAGCGTCCCAAAACGTGGAGGCATTGTGGTGTGTTGTAGTATGCAGCGCCAATGAAGGTGAATGCACTGATCCTCCAGGGAAAGCAGTGCTCCTGCAGTGCCACTTCACTTCGATGCAGTGTTGCTGCAGCTGTTGCAGTGCCCCCTGCAATGTCCGGGAATGTGGATGCAGTGCCCAGGCAGTGGATGCAGTATCCCCCAAGGTGGATGCAATATGTTACGATGGATGATGCAGTTCTCATTAAGGTGGGTGCACTGTCCCCGCAGTGCTTGCAGTGCCCCCTGCATTAGTCCTGGAATGTGGATGCAGTAGTCATGCAGTGGATGCAGTTTCCCTCAAGCTGGATGTATTATGTTGTGATGGAGGATGCAAGGCCCATGAAGGTGGATGCAGTGATCCTGCAGTGGTTGCAGTGCCCCCTGCAGTTTACCTGAATGTGGATGCAGTGCTCATGAGGTGGATGCAGTGTCCCTCAAGTTGGATGCCTTATGATGTGATGGAGGATTCAGTGATCATGAAGGAGGATGCAGTGATCCTACAGTCATTGCAGTGCACCTGTAGTGCCAGTGCAGCTGGGTGCAGTGTCCCTTTTGTGGTTCTAGTGCCCCGTTCTGTATACCAGAGTGTGGATGCAGTGCACATGCAGTGGATGCAGAGTACCAAAAGTTGGTTGCCGTATGTTGTGACAGAGGATGCAGTGCCCACAAGATGGATGCAGTGATCCTACAGTGGTTGCAGTGCCCCCTGCAGTTTACCTGAATGTGGATGCAGTGCTCATGCAGTGGATGCAGTGTCCCACAATGTGGAGGAGGTAGGTTCTGACGCACAATGCAGTGCCCATGAAGGTGCATTCACTGAACCTGCAGTAATTGCAGTGCGCCTGCAGTGCCACTTCAGCTGGATGCAGTGTTGCTGCACTGGTTGCAGAGCCAACTGCAGTGTCCCTGAATGTGGATGCAGTGCCCATGCAGGAGTTGCAGTGTCCCACAAGGTGGATGTCGTATGTTGTGATCGAAGATGCAGTGCCCACGAACGTGGATGCTGTGAGACTGTGCTGAATGCAGTGTGCCCACATTGTGACTTCAGCTGTATGCAGTGTCCCTGGAGTGGTTGCAGTGCCCGCAACATTGTCCAGGAATGTGGATGCATTAGTCATGCAGTGGATGCAGTGTTCCAGAATGTGCATGCAGTATGTTGTGACGGATGATGCAGTGCCCATGAAGGTTGATGTAGTGATCCTGCAATGGATGCATTGCCCCCCAGCAGTTAACCTGAATGTGGATGCAGTGCTCATGCAGTGGATGCAATGTCCCTCAAGTTGGATGCCTTATGATGTGTTGGAGGATTCAGTGATCATGAAGGAGGATGCAGTGATCTTGCAGTCATTGCAGTGAACTTGCAGTGCCACTTCAGCTGGCTGCACTGTCCCTGCAGTGGTTGCAGTGCCCCGTCCTGTGTCCCTGAATGTGGATGCAGTGTTCATGCAGTGGATGCACTGTCCCACAATGTCTATGCATTGTGGTGTGTTGTAGTATGCAGGGCCCATGAAGGTGAATGCAGTGATACTGCAGTGATGGCAGTGCGCCTGCAGTGCCACTTCAGCTGGATGCAGTGTCCCTGCAGTGCTTGAAGTTCCTTCTGCATTGTCCTGGAATGTTCATGCTGTGGCCAGGCAGTGGATGCAGTGTCCCACAAGGTGGATGCAGTATGTTATGACGGATGATGCAGTTCTCATGAAGGCGGATGCAGTGTCCAGTGTCCCTGCAGTGGTTGCATTGCCCCTGGCATTGTGCTGGAATGTGGATGCAGGGGTCATGCAGTGCATGCAGTGTCTCACAAGGCGGATGCAGTATGTTATGTTGGAGGATGCAGTGCCCATGAAGGTGGATGAGGCAAACCTGCAGCGGTTGTAGTGACCCCTGCACTTTACATGAATGTGGATGCAGTGGTCATGCAGTGGATGCTGTGTCCCTCAAGGTGGATGCCTTATTTTGTGATGGAGGATTAAGTGATCATCAAAAAGGATGCAGTGATCCTGCAGTCATTGCTGTGCACCTGCACTGCCACTTCAGCTGGCTGCAGTCTCCCTGCAGTTTTTGCAGTGCCCCGTTCTGTGCCCCTGACTGTGGATGCAGTGCCCATGCAGTGGATGCAGAGTACCAAATGTTGGTTGCTGTATTTTGTGATGGAGGATGCAGTGCCCTGGAGTTGGATGCAGTGAGCTGGCAGTGATTGCAGTGCGCCTTCAGTGCAACTTCAGCTGGATGCAGTGTCCTGCAGTGGTTGCAATGCCCCCTGCATTGTCCAGGAATGTGGATGCAGTGGTCATGCAGTGGATGCAGTGTCCCACAATGTGGAAGTATTGTGGTGTATTGTAGTATGCAGTGCCAATGAAGGTGAATGCAGTGATCCTGCAGTGATGGGAGTGCGCCTGCAGTGCCACTTCAGCTGGATGCAGTGTCCCTGCAGTGGTTGCAGTGCAACCCGCTCTGTCCCTGAACGTGGATGCAGTGACATTGCAGGAAATGCAGTGAAATTTCAGTGATTGCAGTGTGCCTGCAGTGACACTTCAGCTGGATGCTGTGTAGCTGCAGTGGTTGCAGAGCCCCCTGCCATATCCCTGAATGTGTATGCTGTGCCCATGCATTGTCTGCAGTGTGACTCAAGGTGGATGCAGTATGTTGTGAAGTAGGATTCAGTGCCCATTAAGGACGATGCCTGTAATCCTGCAATCATTGCAGTGCACCTGCAGTTCCACTTCATCTGCATGCAGTGTCCCTGCATTGATTGAAGTGCACCAAGCTCTGAGGCTGAATGTGGATGCAGTGCCAATGCAGTGGATGCAGTGTCCCACAATGTGCATGCAGTATGTTATGAGGGAGGATGCAGTGCCCATGAGTGTGGATGCAGTGGTCTGGCAGTGGTTGCAGTGCCCCCTGCTGTGTCCCTGAATGTGCATGCTCTGAACATGCAGTGGATGCAGTGATCCTGCAGTGATTGCAGAGCACCTGCATTTCCACATCAGCTGGAAGCAGTGTCACTGCAGGGGTTGCAGTGCAGCTGTGTCACTGAAGGAGAATGCAGTGCCCATGCAGTGGATGCAGCATCCCACAATGTGCATGCAGTATGTTGTGATGAAGGATGCAGGGCTCATGAAGGTGGATGTACTGATCCTGCAGTGGTTGCAGAGCCCCTGCAGTTTACCTGAATGTGGATGCAGTGCTCATGCAGTGGATGCAGTGTCCCTCAGGGTGGATGCCTTATGTTTTGATGGAGGATTCAGTGATCATGAAGTTTGATGCAGTGATCCTGCAGTCATTGCAGTGCAACGGCAGTGCCACTTCAGTTTGCTGCTGTGTTCCTGCAGTGATGGCAGTGCCTCGTCTGTGTCCCTGAGTTTGTATGCAGTACCCAGGCAGTGGATGCAGAGTATCAAATGTTGGTTGCCGTATGTTGTGGCAGAGAATGCAGTGCCCACGAGTTGGATGCAGAGAGCCGTCAGTGATTGCAGTACGCCTTAAGTGTAACTTCAGCTGGATGCAGTGTCCCTGCAGTGGTGGCAATGCCCCCTGCATTGTCCTGGAATGTGAATGCAGTGCTCTGCAGTCCCACAATTTTCAGGCATTGTGGTGTGTTGTAGTATGCAGTGCTGATGAAGGTGAATTCAGTGATCCTGCAGTGATGGCAGTGCGCCTGCAGTGCCACTTCAGCTGTATGCAGTGTACCTGCAGTGCTTGCAGTGCCTCCTGCATTGTCCTGGAATGTGGATGCAGTGCTCATGCAGTGGAAGCAGTGTCCCACAAGGTGGAGGCATTGTGGTGTCTTGTAGTATGCAGTGCCGATGAAGGTAGATGCAGTGATCTGGCAGTCGTTGCAGTTCGCCCTCCTCTGTCCCTGAATGTGCATGCTATGAACTAGCAGTGGACGTAGTTATGCTGCAGTGATTGAGGTGTGCCTGTATTTCCACATCAGCTGGAAGCAGTGTTGCTGCCGGGGTTGCAGTGCCCCCTAAATTGACCTGGAATGTGGATGCCGTCCCCGGGCAGAGGATGCTGACTCCCAAAAGGTGGATGCAGTATGTTGTGATGGAGGATGCAGGGCCCCTTAAGGTGGATGCTGTGATGCTGCAGTGGTTGCAGTGCCCCCTACACTTCCCTGAATGTGGATGCAGTGCCCATGCAGTAGTTGCAGTGTCCCACAAGGTGGATGTCTTATGTTGTGATGGAAGATGCACTGAGCACGGAGGTGGATGCAGCGAGCCTGTGCTGAATGCAGTGTGCCTGCAGTGCGACTTCAGCTGTATGCTGTGTCCCTGCAGTGGTTGCAGTGCTCACTGCATTGTCTGAGACCGTGGATGCAGTGCCCAGGCAGTGGATGCAGTGTCCCTCAAGGTGCATGCAGTATGTTGTGACGGATGATGCAGTGACCATGAAGGTGGATGCCGTGATCCAGCAGTGCTTGAAGTGCACCCTGCTGTGTCCCTGAATGTAGATGCTGTGAACATGCAGTGGATGCAGTGATCCTGCCGTGATTGCAGTGCACCTGCATTTCCACATCTGCTGGAAGCAGTGTCCCTGCAGGGGTTGCAGTGCCGCCTTCTGTGTCAGTGAAGGTGAATGCAGTGCCCATGCAGTGGATGCAGTGTACGTAAAGGTTTATGCAGAATGATGGGACAGAGGATGCAGTGCACATGAATGTGGATGCAGGGTCCATGCAGTGGTTCCAGTGCCCTGGCATTGTCCTGGAATGTGGATGCAGTGCTCATGCAGTGGATGCAGTGTCTCAGAAGGTGGATGCATTATGATTTCTTAGAGGATGCAGTGCCCATGAAGATGGGTGCAGTGAACCTCCAGTGATGGCCTTGCAACTGGAGTGCCACTTCAGCTGGATGCAGTGTCCCTGCAGTGGCTGCAATGGCCCCTGCATTGTCCTGGAATGTGGAATCAGTTCTCACGCAGTCGATGCCGTGTCCCTCAAGGTGGATGCCTTATGATGTGATGGAGGATTCAGTGACCATGAAGGAGGATACAGTGATCCTGCAGTCATTGCAGTGCACCTGCAGTGCCAATTCATCGGGATGTAGTGTCGCTGCAGTGGTTGCAGTGCACCCTGCTGTGTCCCTGAATGTGGATGCTGTGAACATGCAGTGGAGGTAGTGTACCTAAAGGTTGATGCAGTATGTTGTGATGGAGGATGCAGTGCGCATGAAGGTGGTTGTAGTGTCCCTGCAGGGGTTGCAGTGCCCCTGGCATTGTGCTGGAATGTGGATGCAGGGTTCATGCATTGGATGCAGTGTCTCAAAGGGTGGATTCAGTATGTTTTGTCGGAGGATGCAGTGCCCAGGAAGGTGTATGTGGTGAACCTCCAGTGGTTGCAGTGCCCCCTACAGTTTCCCTGAATGTGGATGCAGTGCCCATGCAGTGAATGCAGTGTCCCACATGGTGGATGCGGTATGCTGTGATGGAGAATGCAGTGCCCACAAAGGTGGATGCAGTGAGCCTGAAGTGATTGCAGTGCACTTGCAGTGCCACTTCAGCTGGATGCAGTGTTGCTTTAGAGGTTGCAGAGCCAACTGCATGTCCATGAACGTGGATGCAGTCCCTATGCATTGGATGCGGTGTCCCACAATGTGCATGCAGTATGTTGTGATGGAGGATGCAGTGCCCATGAATGTGGATGCAGTGATCCAGCAGTGGTTGCAATGTCCCCTGCAGTTTCCCTGAATGTGGATGCAGTGTCCCACAATGTGCATGCAGTAAGATATGACGGAGTGTGCAGTGCCCACGAAGGTGGATGCAGTGATTCTGAAGTGATGGCAGTGTGCCTGTGGTGCCACTTCAGCTTGATGCAGTGTTGCTGCAGTGGTTGCAGTGCCCCCTGCATTGTGCAGGAATGTTGATGCAATGCCCAGACATTGGATGCAGTGTCCCACAAGGTGCAGGCAGTATGTTGTGACAGAGGATGCAGTGCCCATGAGGGTGGATGCAGTGATCTGGCAGTGTTTGCAGTGCACCCTGCTTTGTCCCTGAATGTGGATGCAGTGCCCATGCAGTGGATGCAGTGTACCTAAAGGTTTATGCAGTATGTTGTGTCGGAGGATGCAGTGCCCATGAAGGGGGATGCAGTGTCCCTCCAGTGGTAGCAGTGCCCCAGGCACTTTCATGAAATGTTGATGCATTGCCTATGCAGTGGATGCAGTGAATCTTCAGTGATTGCAGTGTGCCTGCAGTGCCTCTTCAGCAGGATGCAGTGTAGCTGCAGTGGTTGCAGAGACCCCTGACACATTCCTGAATTTGGATGCTGTGCCCATGCAGTGTCTGCAGTGTGAATCAAGGTGGATGCAGTATGTTGCAAAGCAGGATTCAGTGCCCCTGAAGGATGATGCAGTGATCCTGCAGTCCTTGCAGTGCACCTGCAGTGCCACTTCATGTGGATGCAGTGTCCCTGCAGTGGTTGCAGTGCACCCTGCTGTCTCCCAGAATGTAGATGCTGTGAACATGCAGTGGAGGCAGTGATCCTGCAGTGATTGCAGTGCGCCTGCATTTCCTAATCAGCTGGCAGCAGTGTTGCTGCAGTGGTTGCAGTGCCGCCATCTGAGTCCCTGTAAGTGCATGCAGTGTCCATGCAGTGGAGGCAGTGTACCTAAAGGTTTATGAAGTATGTTGTGACGCAGGATGCAGTGCGCATGAATGCAGATGCAGTGTCCCTGCAGTGATTGCAGGGCTCCCAGCATTGTGCTGGAATGAGGATGCAGGGGTCATGGAGTGGATGCAGTGTCTCACAAGTTGGATGCAGTATGCTTTGTCGGAGGATGCTGTGCCCATGAAGGTGGATGCAGTGAACCTGCAGGGGTTGCAGTGCCCCCTACAGTTTCCCTGAATGTGGATGCAGTGCCCATGCAGTGCATGCAGTGCCCCACAACGTGGATGCAGTATGTTGTGACTGAGATGCAGTGCCCACAATGTAGGATGCAGTGAGCTTGCAGTGATTGCAGTGCACCTGCAGTGCTACTTCAGCTGGATGCAGTGTTGTTGAAGTGGTTGCAGAGCCAACTGCAGTGTCCCTGAACGTGGATGCAGTCCCCATGCAGTGGATGCAGTGTCCCACAATGTGCAAGAAGTATGTTGTGACATAGGATGAATAGCCCATGAAGGTGGATGCAGTGAACCAGCACTGGTTGCAGTGCCCCCTGCAGCTTACCTGAATGTGGATGCAGTACTCATGCAGTGGATGCAGTGTCCCTCAAGGTGGATGCCTTATGTTGTGATGGATGATTCACTGATCATGAAGGAGGATGCAGTGATCCCGCAGTCATTGCAGTGAACTTGCAGTGCCACTTCTTCTGGCTGCAGTGTCCCTGCAGTGCTTGCTGTGCCCCCCACATTGTCCTGGAATGTGGATGCAGTAGTCATGCAGTGGATGCAGTGTCCCACAAGGTGGATGCAGTTTGTTGTGATGGAGGATGCAGGGCCCATGAAGGTGGATACAGTGATGCTGCAGTGGTTGCAGTGCCCCCAACAGTTCCCTGAATGTGGATGCAGTGCCCATGCAGTACTTGCAGTGTCCCACAAGGTGGATGTCGTATGTTGTGACAGAGGATGCAGTGCCCACGAGTTGGACGCAGTGAGCCGGCAGTGATGGCAGTGCACCTGTAGTGCCAATTCAGCTGGATGCAGTGTCCCTGCAGTGGTTGGGATGCCCCCTGCATTTACCTGGAATGTGGATGCAGTGCTCATGCATTGTATGCAGTGTCCCCCAAGGTGGATGCAATATGTTGTGATGGAGGATGCAGGGCCCATGAAGGTGGATGCAGTGATCTGCCTGTCATGGCAGTGCGCCAGCAGTGCCACTTCAGCTGGATGCAGTGTTGCTGCATTGGTTGCACAGCCAACTGCAATGTCCCTGAATGTGGATGCAGTGCCCATGCAGTGGATGAAGTGTTCCACAATGAGCATGCTGTATGATGTGATGGAGGATGCAGTGCTAATGAAGTTGAATGCAGTGAGCCTGCAGTCATTGCAGTACACCTGCAGTGCCACTTCAGCTGGCTGCTGTGTCCCTACAGTGGTTGCAGTGCCCCGTTCTTGGTCCCTGACTGTGGATGCAGTGCCCATGCAGTGGATGCAGAGTACCAAATGTTGGTTGCCATATGTTGTGACAGAGGATGCAGTGCCTGCGATTTGGATGCAGTGAGCTGGCAGTGATTGCAGTATGCCTTCAGTGCCACTTCAGCTGGATGCAGTTACCTGCATTGCTTGCAGTGCCCCTGGCATTGTCCCACAATGCTGATGCAGGGGTCATGCAGTGGGTTCACTGTCTCACAAGGCAAATGCAGTACGTTTTGTCGGAGGATGCTGTGCCCATGAAGGTGGATGCAGTGAACCAGCAGTGCTTGCAATGTCCCACAAGGTGGATGCAGTATGTTATGATGGATGATGCAGTTCTCATGAAGGTGGATGCAGTGTCCCTGCAGGGCTTGCAGTGACCCCGCATTGTCCAGGAATGTGGACGCAGTAGTCATGCAGTGGATAAGTGTCCCACAAGATGGATGCAGTATGTTGTGATGGAGTATTCAGGGCCCATGAAGGTGGATGCAGTGATGCTGCGGTGGTTGCAGTGCCCCCTACAGTTCCCTGAATGTGGATGCAGTTCTGATGCATTGGATCTAGTGACTCACATGGCAGATGCAGTATGTTTTGTGGGAGGATGCAGTTCCCATGAAGGTGGGTGTGGTGAACTTGCAGTGGTTGCAGTGCCACCTGCACTTTACCAGAATTTGGATGCAGTTTCAGTGCCGCCTTCTGTGTCCCTGAAGGTGAATGCATTGCCCAACCAGTGAATGCAGTGTACCTAAAGGTTTATGCAGTATGTTGTGACGAAGGATGCAGTCCCCATGAAGGTTGATGCAGTGTCCCTGCAGTGGCTGCAGTGCCCCTGGCATTGTCCCATAATGTGGATGCAGGGGTCATGCAGTGGATGCAGTGTCTCACAAGGCAGATGCAGTATGTTTTGTCGGAGGATGCAGTGCCACTTCAGCCGGATGCAGTGTAGCTGCAGTTGTTGCAGAGCCAAATGCAGTGTCCCTGAACGTGGATGTAGTGCCCATGTGGTGCATGCAGTGTCCCACAAGGTGGATGCAGTATGTTGTGAGGGAGAATGCATTGCCCACGAAGTTGGATGCAGTGAGCTGGCAGTGATTGCAGTGCACCTGCAGTGCCACTCAGCTGCATGCAGTGTCCGTGCAGTGGTTGCAGTGCCTATTCTCTGTCCCTGAATGTGGATGCAGTTCCCCTGCAGAGGATGCAGAGTACAAAATGTTGGTGTCCATATGTTGTGACCGAGGATGCAATGCCCACGAGTTGGATGCAGTGACCTTGCAGTGATTGCAGTGTGCCTGCATTTCCACATCCCCTGGAAGCAGTGTCCATGCAGGGGTTGAAGTGCTTCCTTCTGTGTCCCTGAAGGTGAATGCAGTGCACATGCAGTGGAGGCAGTGTACCTAAAGGTTTATGCAGAATGATGTGATGAAGGATGCAGTGCCCATGAAGGTGGATGCAGTGTCCCTGCAGTGGTTGTAGTTCCCCCAGCATTGTTCTGGAATCTGGATGCAGGTGTCATGCAATGGATGCTGTGTCTCACAAGGTGGCTGCAGTCAGCCTGTGCTGAATGCAGTGCACCTGCAGTGTGACCTCAGCTGTAGGCAGTGTCCCTGCAGTGGTTGCAGTGCACAATGCATTGTCTGAATACGTGGATGCAGTGCCCAGGCATTGGGTGCAGGTTCCCACAAGATGCATGCAGTATGCTTTGATGGAGGATGCAGTGCACATGAGGGTGGATGCCGTGATCCAGCAGTAGTTGGAAGACGCCTGCATTTCCACATCAGCTGGAAGCTGTGTCCCTGCAGGGGTTGCAGTGCCCCTGGCATTGTCCTGAAATGTTGATGCAGTGCCTAAGCAGTGGATGCAGTGAATCCTCAGTGATTGCAGTACGCCTGCAGTGTCACTTCAGCTGGATGCAGTGTAGCTGCAGTGGTTCAGACCCCCAGCCATGTCCCTGAATTTGGATGCGGTGCCCATGCAGTGGATGCAGTGACCCACAATGTGGAGGCATTGATGTGTGTTGTAGTATGCAGTGCCGATGACGGTGAATGCAGTGATCCTGCAGTGATGGCAGTGCACCTAGAGTGCCACTTTAGCTGGATGCAGTGTATCTGCAGTGGTTCAGACCCACAGCCATGTCCCTGAATGTGGATGTGGTTCCCATGCAGAGGATGCTGAGTACCAAAAGTTGGTTGCCATATGTTGTGACAGAGGATGCAGTGCCCACGAGTTGGTCACAGTGATCTGGCAGTGGTTGCAGTGCAGCCTGCTGTGTCCCTGAATGTGGATGCTATCAACATGCAGTGGATGCAGTGATCCTGCAGTGATTGGTGTATGCCTGCGTTTCCACATCAGCTGGAAGCAGTGTCCCTACAGTGGTTTCAGTGCCGCCTTCTGTGTCCCTGAATGTGAATGCATTGTCCATGCAGTGGATGAAGTGTACCCAAAGGTTTATGCAGTAAGTTGTGACGAAGGATGCAGTGTCCATGAGGGTGGATGCAGTGTCCCTGCAGTGGTGGTAGTTCTCCTGGCATTGTTCTGCAATGTGGATGCAGGGGTCATGCAGTGGATGCTGTGTCTTACAAGGCGGATGCAGTATGATTTCTCGGAGGATGCAGTGCCCATGAAGGTGGATGTGGTGAACCTGCAGTGGTTGCAGTGCCCTCTAGAGTTTCCCTGAATGTGGATGCAGTGCCCATGCAGTACATGCAGTTTCCCACAAGGTGGATGCAGTATGTTGTGATGGAGGATGCAGTGCCCCACAAGGTGGATGCAGTATGTTGTGATGGAGGATGCAGTGGCCACGAAGGTGGATGCAGTGAGACTGCAGTGATTGCAGTGACCTGCCGTGCCACTTCAGCTGGATGCAGTTTTGCTGCAGTGGTTGGAGAGCCAACTCCAGTGTCCCTGAAGGTGGATGCAGTCCCCATGCAGTGGTTGCAGTGTCCCACAATGTGCATGGTGTATGTTGTGATGGAGCATGAAGCACCCATGAAGGTGGATGTGGTGATGCTGCAGTGGTTGCAATGCCCCCTGCAGTTTACCTGAATGTGGATGCAGTGTTCATGCAGCAGATGCAGTGTCACCCAAGGTGGATGCCTTATGTTGTGTTGGAGGATTCAGTGATCATAAAGGTGGATGCAGTGTCCCCACAGTGGTTGCACTGCCCCCAGCATTGTCCTGAAATGTTGATGCAGTGCCTATGCAGTGGGTGCAGTGAACCTTCAGTGATTGCAGTGTGCCTGCAGTGCCCTTTCAGCTGGATGCAGTGTAGCTGCAGTGGTTGTAGAGCCCCTGCCCTGTCCCTGAATGTGGATGCTGTGCCCATGCAGTGTCTGCAGTGTGACTCAAGGTGGATGCAGTGTGTTGTGTAGCAGGATTCAGTGCCCATGAAGAACGATGCAGTGATCCTGATGTCACTGCAGTGCACCTGAAGTGCCACTTTATCTTGATGCAGTGATCCTGAAGTGCTTGCATTGCGCCTGCATTTCCTAATAAGCTGGAAGCATTGTTGCTGCAGTGATTGCAGTGCAGCCTTCTGTTTCCCTGAAGGTGAATGCAGTGCCCATACAGTGGATGCAGTGTAACTAAAGTTTTATGCAGTATGTTGTGACGGAGGATGCACTGCGCATGAAGGCAGATGCAGTGTCCCTGCAGTGGTTGCATGGCCCCTGGCATTGTGCTGGAATTTGGATGCAGGTGTCATGCAGTTGATGCAGTGTCTCACAAGGCAGATGCAGTATGCTTTGCCGGAGGATGCAGTGCCCATGAAGGTGGATGTGGTGAACCTGCAGTGGCTGCAGTGCCCATACAGTTTCCCTGAATGTGGATGCAGTGCCCATGCAGTGCATGCAGTGTCCCACAATGTGGATGCAGTATGTTGGGACAGAGGATGCAGTGCCCAGGAAGATGGATGCAGTGAGCCCGCAGTCATTGCAGTGCGCCTGCAGTGCCACTTCAACTGGCTGCAGTGTCCCTGCAGTGCTTGCAGTGCCCTGTTCTTTGTCCCTGAGTGTGGATGCAGTGCCCATGCAGTGGATGCAGAGTACAAAACGTTGGTTGCGGTATGTCGTAAGAGATGATGCAGTGCCCACGAGTTAGATGCAGTGAGCTGGCAGTGATTGCAGTACGCCTTCTTTGCAACATCAGCTGGATGCAGTGACCTGCACTGGTTGCAGTGCCCCTGGCATTGTCTCGTAATGTGGATGCAGGTGTCATGGAGTGGATGCAGTGCCTCACAAGGCAGATGCAGTATGTTTTGTCGGAGAGTGGAGTGCCCATGAAGGTGGATTCAGTGAGCCTGCAGTAATTGCAATGCTCCTGCAGTGTCACTTCAGCTGGATGCAGTGTTGCAGCAGTGGTTGCAGAGCCAACTGCAGTGTCCCTGAAGGTGGATCCAGTGCCCATGCAGTGGATGCAGTGTCTCACAAGGAGGATGCAGTATGTTTTGTCAGAAGATGCAGTTCCCATGAAGTTGGATGCAGTGAACCTGCAGTGGTTGCCTTGCCACCTGAACTTTACCAGAATTTGGGTGCAGTGCTCATGCAGTGGATGCTGTGTCCCACGAAGTGGATGTTGTATGTTGTGATGGACGATGCAGCGCCATGAAGGTGGATGCGGTGATGCGGCAGTGTTTGCACTGTCCCTGCAGTTTACCTGAATGTGGATGCAGTGGTCATGCAGCGGATGCAGTTTCCCTCAACGTGGATGCCTTATGTTGTGATGGAGGATTCAGTGATTATGAAGGTGGATGCAGTGATCCTGCAGTCATTGCAGTGCATCACCAGTGCCAATTCACCTGGCTTCAGTGTTCCTGCAGTGGTTGCTATGCACCTGGCATTGTCCTGAAATGTTGATGCAGTGCCTATGCAGTGGATGCAGTGAATCTTCAGTGATTGCAGTGCGCCTGCAGTGACACTTAAGCTGGATGCAGTGTTGCTGCAGTGGTTGCAGAGCCAGGTGCTGTGGCACTGAACGTGGATGCAGAGCCCAGGCAGTGGATGCAGTGTCCCACAAGGTGGATGCAGTATGTTATGTCGGATGATGCAGTTCTTAAGAAGGTGGATACCATGTCCCTGCAGTGCTTGCAGTGCCCCCCGCAATGTCAAGGAATGTGGATGCAGTAGTGATGCAGTGGATGCAGTATCCCACAAGGTGTATGCTGTATGTTGTGATGGAGGATGCAGTGCCCGTGAGGCTGGACGCAGTGATCCGGCAGTGATTGCAGTGCACCCTGCTGTGTCCCCAAATGCGCATGCTCTGAACATGCATTGGATGCAGTGATCCTGCAGTGATTGCAGTGTGCCTACATTACCTCATCAGCTGTAAGAAGTGTCCCAGCAGTGGTTGCAGTGCCCCCTGCATTGTCCGGGAATGTGGATGCAGTGGCCATGCAATGCATGCAGTGTACCACAAGGTGGATGGAGTATGTTATTACGGATGATGCAGTTCTCATGAAGGTGGATGCAGGGTCCCTGCAGTGCTTGCAGTGCCCCCCGGATTGTCCCGGAATGTGGATGCAGTAGTCATGAAGTGGATGCAGTGTCCCACAAGGTGGATGCAGTCTGTTGTGATAGAGGATGCAGGGCCCATCAAGGTGGATGCAGTGATGCTGCAGTGGTTGCAGTGCCCCCTACAGTTCCCTGAATGTGGATGCAGTGCCCATGCAGTAGTTGCAGTGTCCCACAAGGTGGATTTCGTATGATGTGCTGGATGTCACAGTGCCCTTGGAGGTGGATGCAGTGAGCCTGTGCTGAATGCAGTGCACCTATAGTGTGACTTCAGCTGTATGCAGTGTGCCTGCAGTGGTTGCAGTGCCGACTTCATTGTGCGAGTATGTGGATATAGTGCCCAGGCATTGGATGCAATGTCCCACTAGGTGCTTGCAGTATGTTGTGACGGAGAATGCAGTGCCCATGAGGGTGGATGAAGTGGTCCAGCCATGGTTGCAGTTCACCCTACAGTCTCCCTGAATGTGGATGCAGTGCCCATGCAGTGCATGCATTGTCCAACAAGGTGCATGCAGTATGTCGTGATGGAGGATGCAGGGCCCATGTTGGTGGATGCAGTGGCCCTGCAGTGGGTGCAGTGCCCAATGCATTGTCCGTGATCGTGGATGCAGTGCCCCGGACTTGGATGCAGTGTCCCACAAGGTGCATGCAGTATGTTGTGATGGAGAATGCAGTGTCCATGACGGTGGATGCAGTGATCTGGCAGTGGTTGCAGTTCACCCTGCTGTGTCTCTGAATGTTCATGCTCTGAACATGCAGTGGATGCAGTGATCCTGCAGTTATTGCAGTGCACCTGCATTTCCACATCAGCTGGAAGCTGTGTCCCTGCAGGGGTTGCAGTGCTGCCTTCTGTGTTGCTGAATGTGAATGCAGTGCCCATGCAGTGGATGCAGTGTACCTAAAGGTTTATGCAGTATGTTGTGATGGAGGATGCAGTGTCCATGAAAGGGGATGAAGTGTCTCTCCAGTGGTTACAGTGCCACCAGCAATGTCCTGAAATGTTGTTGCAGTGCTTATGCCATGGATGCAGTGAATCTTCAGTGATTGCAGTGTGCCAGCCATGCCACTTCAGCTGGATGCAGTGTAGCTGTACTCGTTGCATAGCCCCCTACCATGTCCCTGAATTTGGATGCTGTGCTCATGCAGTGTCTGCAGTGTGAGTCAAGGTGGATGCAGTATGTTGTGAAGCAGGATTCACTGCGCATGAAGGAAGATACAGTGATCCTGCAGTCATTGCAGTGCACTTGCAATGCCACTTCATCTGGATGCAGTGTCCATGCAGTGGTGGCAGTGCACCCTGCTGTGTCCCTGAATGAGCAGGAAGTGCCCGTGCAGTAGATGCAGAATACCAAAAGTTGGTTGCCGTATGTTGTGACAGAGAATGCAGAGCCCTGGAGTTGGATGCAGTGATGTGGCAGTGATTGCATTACGCCTTCAGTGCCACTTCACCTGGATGCACTGTCCCTGCAGTGGTTGCAATGCCCCCTGCATTGTCCTGGAAAGTGGATGCAGTGTTCATTCAGTGGATGCAGGTTTCCACAATGTGGAGGCATTGTGGTGTTGTAGTATGCAGTGCCAATGAAGGTGAAGGCGGTGATCCTGCACTGATGGCAGTGCACCTGCAGTGCCACTTCAGTTGCATGCAGTGTTGCTGCAGTGGTTCAGTGCCCCCTGCATTGTCCAGGAATGTGGATTCCGTGCCCTGGCAGTGGATGCAGTGTCCCACAAGGTGGATGCAGTAGGTTATGACGGATGATGCAGTTCTCATGAAGGTGGATGCAGTGTCCCTGAAGGGCTTGCAGTGCCCCCCGCATTGTCCAGGAATGTGGACAAAGTAGTCATGCAGTGGATGCAGTGTCCCACAAGGTAAATGCAGTATGTTGTCGTGGAAGATGGAGGGCCCATGAAGGTGGATTCAGTGATGCTGCAGTGGTTGCAGTGCCCCCTACAGTTCCCTGAATGTGGATGCAGTGCCCATGCAGTAGTTGCAGTGTCCCAGAAGGTGGATGTCGTATGTTGTGATGGAAGATGCAGTGCCCACGAAGGTGGATGCAGTGAGCCTGTGCTGAATGCAGTGTGCCTGCAGAGCGACTTCAGCTGTATGCAGTGTCCCTGCAGTGGTTGCAATGCCTGCTGCATTGTCCGAGAACATGGATGCAGTGCCCAGGCATTGGATGCAGTGCCCCACAAGGTGCATGCAGTATGTTGTGATGGAGGATGCAGTGCCCATGAGGGTGGATGCAGTGATCCAGCAGTGGTTGCAGTTTCCCTGCTGTGTTCCTGATTGAGGATGCTGTCAAAATGCAGTGGATGCAGTGATCCTGCGTTGCTTGCAGTGCCCCTGCATTTCCACATCAGCTGGAAGCAGTGTCCCTGCAGGGGTTGATTGCTCACTTCTGTGTCCCTGAAGTTGTATTCAGTGCCCATGGAGTGGGTGCAGTGTACCTAAATGTTTATGCAGAATTATGTGACGGAGTATGCAGTGCCCATGAAGGTGGATGCAGTGATCCTTCAGTGGTTGAAGTGCCCCCAGCAGGGTCCCTGAATGAGAATGCCGTGCCCTTATAGTGGATTCAGTGCCCCACAATGTGGATGGAGTATGTTTTGAGGGATGAGTCATGGCCCATGATGATGCATGCAGTGTTCCTGCACTGGTTGTCGTGCCCCCTTCTGTGTCACTGATTGTGGATGCAGTGCCCATGCAGTGGATGCAGTGTCCCACAAGGCAGATGCAGTATGTTGTAATGGAGGATGCAGTGCCCATGAAGGTGGATGCGGTGATCCTGCAGTGATTGCAGTGCATCCTGCAGGGTCATGAATGAGAATGCCAAGCCCTTGCAGTGGGTTCAGTGCCCCTCAAGTTGGATGCAGTATGTTATGACGGCTGATGCATTGCCCATGAAGGTGCATGCAGTGTTCCTGCCCTGGTTGTCATACCCCCTTCTGTGTCCCTGATTGTGGAAGCAGTGCCCATGCAGTGGATGCAGTGTCCCACAAGGCAGATGGACTATGTTGTGACAGAGGATGCAGTGCCCATGAATGTCGATGAAGTGATCCTGCAGTTGTTGCAGTGCTCATGCAGTGCCACTTCAGCTGGATGCAGTGTCCCTGCCATCGCTGCAGAGCAAACTACACTGTCCCTGAATTTGGATGCAGTGCCCATGCAGTGGATGCAGTGCCCCACAATGTGGAGGCATTGTGGTGTGTTGTAGTATGCAGTGCCGATGAAGGTGAATGCAGTGATCCTGCAGTGATGGCAGTGCGCCTGCAGTGCCACTTCAGCTGGATGCAGAGTTGCTGCAGTGGTTGCAGTGCCCCCTGCATTGTCCGGGAATGTGGATGCAGTGCCCAGGCAGTGCATGCAATGTCCAAAAAGATGGATGCAATATGTTGTGATGGAGTATGCAGTGCCCACAATGTGGATGCAGTGTAGCTGCAGTACTTGCAGAGCCCCCTGCCATGTCCTTGAAGGTGGATGCAGTGCCCATGCAGTGAATGCAGTGTACCTAAATTTTTATGCAGTATGTTGTGACGGAGAATGCAGTGGCCATGAAGGTGGATGCAGTGATAGTGCTGTGGTTGCAGTGCCCTAGCAGTTTCCCTGAATGTGGATGCAGTGCACATGCAGTGGATGCAGTGTCCCACAAGGTGGATGCCTTATGTTGTGATCGTGGATTGAGTGATCATGAAGGAGGATGCAGTGATCCCACAGTCATTGCAGTGCACCCGCAACGCCACTTCAGCTGGATGCAGTGTACCTGCAGTGGCTACAGTGCCCCCTGCATTGTCACTGAATGTGGATGCAGAGCCCCGACAGTGGATGCAGTGTCCCACAATGTGCATACAGTATGTTGTGACAGAGGATGCAGTGCCCATGAAGGTAGCTGCAGTGATCTGGCAGGGGTTGAAGTGCACCCCGTTGTGTACTTGCATGTGAATGCTGTGATAATGCGGTGGATGGAGTGATCCTGCAGTGATTGCTGTGCGCCTGCATTTCCACATCAGCAGGAAGCAGCGTACCTGCAGGGGTTGCAGTGTCGACTTCTGTGTCCCTGAAGTTGAATGCAGTGCCCATGCAGTGGATGCAGTGAAACTTCACAGATTGCAGTGTGCCTGCAGTGCCACTTCAGCTGGATGCAGTGTAGCTGCAGTGGTTGCAGAGCCCCTGCCATGTACCTGAATGTGTATGCAGTGCCCATGCATTGTCTGCATTGTGATGCAAGGTGGATGCATTATGTTGTGAAGTAGGATTCATTGCCCATGAAGGATGATGCAGTGATCCTGCATTCATTGTAGTGCACCTGCAGTGACTCTTCATTTGGATGCAGTGTCCCTGCAGTCGTTGCAGTGCCACCTTCAGTGTCCCTGAATGTAGATGCAGTGCCCATGCAGGGCATGCAGTGTCCCACAAGGTGGATGCAGTGCCCACGAAGGTGGATGCAGTGAGCCTGCAATAATTGCAGTGCGGCTGCAGTGCCACTTCAGCTGGATGCAGTGTTGCTGCCGTGGTTGCAAGCCAACTGCAGTGTCCCTGATGGTGGATGCAGTGCCAATGCAGTGGATGCAGTATGTTGTGACGGAGTATGGAGTTCCCATGAACGTGGATGCAGTGATCCTGCAGTGTTTGCAGTTCCACGTGCAGTTTCCCTGAATTTGGATGCAGCGCTCATGCAGTGGATGCAGTAATCCTGCAGTGGTTGAAGTGCCACCCTCTGTGTCCCTGAAGGTGAATGCAGTGCCCATGCATAGGATGCAGTGTATCTAAAGGTTTACGCTGTATGTTTTGATGGAGGATGCAGTGCTCATGAAGGTGGATGCAGTCTCCCTGCAGTGGTTGCAGTGCCCCTGTCATTATCCTGGAATGTGGAAGCAATGGTCATCGGGTGGATGCAGTGTCTCACATGGCGGATGCAGTATGTTTTATTGGAGTATGCAGTGCCAGTGAAGGTGGATGCGGTGAACCTACAGTGGGTGCAGTGCCCCCTGAAGTTTACCTGAATGTGGATGCAGTGCTCATGCAGTGGATGCAGGGTCCCACAAGGTGTATGCAGTATGTTATGACAGATGATGCAGTCCTCATGAAGATGGATGTGTTTTCCCTGCAGTGCTTGCAGTGCCCCCCGCATTGTCCGGGAATGTGGATGCCATAGTCATGCAGTGGATGCAGTGTCCCACAAGGTGAATGCAGTCTGTTGTGATGGAGGATGCAGCGCCCATGAAGGTGGATGCAGTGATGCTGCAGTTTTTGCAGTGCCCCTGACAATTCCCTGAATGTGGATGCAGTGCCCATGCAGTCATTGCAGTGCCCCACAAGGTGGATGTCGTATTTGTGATGGAAGATGCAGTGCCCACGAAGGTGGATGCAGTGAGCCTGTGCTGAATGCAGTGCTCCTGCAGTGCGACTTTGGCTGTATGCACTGTCCCTGCGTGGTTGCACTGCCCATCGCATTGTCTGAGGACGTGGATGCAGTGCCCAGGTATCAGATGCAGTGTCCCAGAAGGTGCATGAATTATGTTGTGATGGAGGATGCAGTGCCCATGAAGGTGGATGCAGTGATCTGGCAGTGGTTGCAGTGCACCCTGCTGTGTCCCTGTATGTGGATGCTGTGAACATGCAATGAAGCACTGATCCAGCAGTGACTGCAGTGCGCCTGCATTTCCACATCAGCTGGAAGCAGTGTCCCTGCAGTGGTTGCAATGCCCCCTGCATTGTCCTGGAATGTGGATGCAGTGCTCATGCAGTGCATGCAGTGTCCCACAATGTGGAGGCATTGTGATGTGTTGTAGTATGCAGTGCCGAAGAAGGTGAATGCAGTGATCCTGCAGTGATGGCAGTGCACCTGCAGTGGCACTTCAGCTGGATGCAGTGTTCCTGCAGTGGTTGCTGTGCTTCCTGCATTGTCCGCATATGTGGATGCAGTGCCCATGCATTGGACGCAGTGTCCGACAAGGTGGATGCAGTATATTATGACTGATGATGCAGATCTCATGAAGGTGGATGCAGTGTCCCTGCAGTGCTTTCAGTGACCCCCAGATTATCCAGGAATGTGGATGCAGTAGTCATGAAGTGGCTGCCGTGTCCCACAAGGTGGTTTCTGTATGTTGTGATGGAGGAAGCAGGGCCCATGAAGGAGGATGCTGTGATGCTGCAAAGGTTGCAGTGCCACCTACAGTTCCATGAATTTGGATGCAGTGCCCATGCAGTAGAGGCAGTGTCCCCCCAGGTGGATATCGTATGTTGTGATGGAGATGCAGTGCCCACGGATGTGGATGCAGAGAGACTGTGCTGAATGCAGTGTGCCTGCATTTTGACTTCAGCTGTATTCAGTGTCCCAGCAGTGGTTTCAGGGCCCACTGCATTGTCAGGAAATGTGGATGAAGTAGTCATGCAGTGGATGCAGTGTGACCCTAGGTGGATGCAGTATGTTGTGAAGTGGAATTCAGTGCCCATGAAAGATGATGCAGTGATCCTGCATGGATTGCAGTGCAACTACAGTGCCACTTCATCTGGAGGCAGTGTCCCTGCAGTGGTTACTGTGCCCACTGCTTGGACCTGAATATGGATGAAGTGCCCATTCAGTGAATACAGTTTCCCACAATGTGGATGCAGTATGTTGTGACGGAGGGTGAAGTGTCCAGGAAGGTTGATGCAGTGAGACTGTAGTGATTGCATGCACATGCAGTGCCACTTCAGTTGGATGCAGTATTGCTGCAGTGGTTGCAGAGCCAACTGCCATGTCCCTGAACGTGAATGCAGTGCCCATGCAGTGGATGGAGGGTCCCACAATGTGCAAGCAATATGTTGTGATGGAGGATGCGTTGCCCATGAATGTGGATGCAGTGATCCTGCAGTGGTTTCAGTGCCCACTGCATTGTCCTGGAATGTGGATGCAGTGGTCATGCAGTGGATGCAGTGTCTCTCAATGTGCATGCATTATGTTGTGATGGAGGATGCAGTGTGCATGAAGGTCGATGCAGTGATCCTGCAGTGATTGCAGTGCCCCCTGCAGTTTCCCTGAATGTGGATGCTGTGCTCCTGCAGTGGATGCAGTGCCCTACAAGGTGGATGCATTCTGTTGTGATGGAGGATTGAGTTTTCATGAAGGAGGATGCAGTGATGTTGCAGTCATTGCAGTGCACCTGCAATTCCACATCAGCTGGAAGCAGTGTTGCTTCAGTGGTTGCAGAGCTGCCTTCTGTGTCCCTGAAGGTGAATGCAGTGCCAATGCAGTGGATGCAGTGTACCCAAAGGATAGTGCAGTATGTTGTTATAGAGGATGCAGTGCCCACGAAGGTGGATGCAGTGAGCCTGCACTGATTGCAGTGCCCATGCAGTGCCACTTCAGCTGGTTGCAGTGTTCCAGCAGTAGTGCAGAGTCAACACCAGTGTACTTGAACGTGGTAGCAGTGCCCATGCAGTGGATGCAGTGTCCCAAAATGTGCATGCAGTATGTGGTGACAGAGGATGCAGGCCCACGAAGATTGATGCAGTGTCCCTGCAATGGTTGTAGTGCCCCTGGCATTGCCCTGGAATGTGGATGCAGTTGTCCTGCAGAGGATGCAGTGTCTCACAAGGCGGATGCAGTATGTTTTGCCAAAGGATGCAGTGCCCATGAAGGTGAATGTGGTGAACCTGCAGTGGTTGCAGTGCCCTGTACAGTTTTCCTGATTGTAGATGCCTTGCCCATGCAGTGCATGCATTGTCCCACAAGGTGAATGCAGTATGTTGTGAAGGAGGCTGCAGTGCCCACGAATGTGGATGCAGTGAGGATGCAGTGATTGCAGTGCACCTACAGTGCCACTTCAGCTGGATGCAGTGTTGCAGCAGTGGTTGCAGAGCCATCTGCAGTGTCCCTGGACCTGGATGCAATCCCCATGCAGTGGATGCAGCGTAACACAAGGTGCATGCAATATGTTTTGAAGGAGGATGCAGTGCTCATGAAGGTGGATGCAGTGATCCTGCAGTGGTTGCAGTGGCCCCTGCAGTTTACCTGAATTTGGATGCAGTTCTCATGCATTGGATGCAGTGTCCCAAAATGTGGATGCCTTATGATATGACGGAGCGTTCATAGATCAGGAAGGAGCATGCAGTGAATCTGCAGTCATTGCAGTGAACCTGCAGTGCCACTTCAGCTGGCTGCAGTGTCCCTGCAGTGGTTGCAATGTCGGTTCTGTGTCCCTGAATGTGGATGCAGTGCCCATGCAATGGATGCAGAGTCCCAAAATTTGGCTGCTGTATGTTGTGATAGAGGATGCAGTGCCCACAAGTTGGATGCAGTGAGTCGGCAGTGATTGCAGTACGCCTTCAGTGACACTCAAGCTGGATGCAGTGTCCCTGCAGTCATTGCAATGCCCGCAGCATTGTCCTGGAATGTGGATGCAGTGCTCATGCAGTGGATGTAGGGTCCCACAATGTGGAGGCATTTGGTGTGTGGTGACATGCAGTGCCAATGAAGGTGAATGCAGTGATCCTGCAGTGATGGCAGTGCACCTGCAGTGCCACTTCTGTGTGATGAAGTGTCGCTGCAGTGGTGGCAGAGCCCAGTGCCATGTCCCTGAATTTGGATGCAGTGCCCATGCGGTGTCTGCAGTTTGACCCAAGGTGGATGTAGTATGTTGTGAAGTAGGATTCAGTGCCCATGATGGATGATGCAGTGATCGTGCAGCAATTGCAGTGCACGTGCTGTGCCAATTCATCTAGATGCAGTGTCCCTGCTGTGGTTACAGTGCCCCCTGCATTGTCCCTGAATGTGGATGCAGTGCCCATTAAGTGGATGCAGTGTCCCGGAAGGTGCATACATTATTTTGTGATGGAGGATGCAGTGCTCATGAAGGTGGATGCAGTGATCCTGCAGTGGCCCTGCAGGGTCCCTCAATGAGAATGCCGTGCCCTTGCAGTGGATTCAGTGAACCACAAGGTGGATGCAGTATGTTATGATGGATGACGCATTGCCCATGAAGGTGGATGCGGTGATTCTGAAGTTGTTGCAGTGTCCCCTTCAGGATCCCTGAAAGTGGATGCAGTGCCCAAGCAGTGGATGCAGTGTCACACAAGTTGGATGCAGTATGTTGTCATGGATGATGCAGTGCCCACGACTGTTAATGCAGTTATAGAGCAGTGATTGCAGTGCACCTGCAGTGCCACTTCCACTGTATAAAGTGTCCCTCTAGTGGTGGCAGTGTTTCCTGCATTTTCTGGGAATGCAGTGGCAGTGCCCAGGCAGTGGATGCAATGTCACACAAGTTGGATGCAGTAAGTTGTGACAGAAGATGTAGTGCCCATGAAGGTGGATGCAGTGATCCGGCAGTGGTTTCCGTGCACATGGTAGTGTCCCTGAATGTGGATGCAGTGAACATGAAGTGGATGCAGTGAACATTCAGTGGTTGCGGTGCACCTGAGGTGCCACTTCAGCTGAATGCAGTGTTGCTGTAGTGGTTGCAGAGCCCACCACAATGTCTCTGAATATGGATGCAGGGCCCATGCAGCTTCTGCAGTGTGACCCAAGGTGGATGCAGTATGTTCTGAAGTTATATGCAGTACCCATGAAGGAGGATGCAGTGATCCTGCATTCATTGCAGTGCACCTGCAGTGCCAATTCATCTGGATGCAGTGCCCCTGAATGTGGATTGAGTGCTCATGCAGTGATGATGTATGTTGTGATCAAGGATGCAGTGCCGATGAAAGCAGATGCAGTGATCCTGCAGTGATTGCAGTGCACCTGCAGTGCCACTTCAGCTGGATCCAGAGTCCCTGCAGGGGTTGCAGTGCCTGTTGTAGTGTCCCTGGACGTGGCTGCAGTGCCCATGCAATGGCTGCAGTGTCACTGAATGTAGATGAAGTATGGTGTGATGTAGGATGCAGTACCCATGAAGGTGGATGCATTGTTCCTGCAGTGGTTGCAGTGCCCCGGCATTGTCATAGAATGCGAACGCAGTAGTAAAGCAGTGGATGCAGTGTCTCACAAGGTGGATGCAGTATGTCTTGTCCGAGGATGCAGTGCCCATGAATGTTGAAGCAGTGAACCTGCAGTGGGTGCAGTGCCCCCTGCATTGTCCGGTAATTTGGATGCAGTGCCCAGTCAGTGGATGCAGTGTCACACAAGCTGAATGCAGTATGTTATGACGGATGATGCAGTTCTCATGAAGGTGGATGCATTGTCCCAGCAGTGCTTGCAGTGCCCCCCGCATTGCCCGGAAATTTGGATGCAGTAGTCATGCAGTGGATGCAGTGTCCCTCAAGGTGGATGCCCCATGTTGTGATGGAGTATTCAGTGATCATGAAGAAGGATGCAGTGATCCTGCAGTAATTGCAGTGCACCTGCAGTGCCTCTTCAGCTGACTGCAATTTCCCTGCAGTGGTTGCAGGCCCCGTTCTGTGTCCCTGACTGTGGATGCATTGCCCATGCAGAGGATGCAGAGTAACAAAAGTTGGTTTGCGTATGTTGTCACAGAGGATGCAGTGTCCACGAGTTGCATGCAGTGAGCCGGCAGTGACTGAAGTATGCCTGCAGTGCCATGTCAGCTGGATGACGTGTGCCTGCAGTGGTTGCACTGCCCCCTGCTTTGTCCTGGAATGTGGATGCAGTTCTCATGCAGGGGATGCAGTGTCCCACAATGTGGAGGCATTGTGGTGTGTTGTAGTATGCAGTGCCGATGAAGGTGAATGCAGTGATCCTGCAGTGATGGCAGTGCGCCTGCAGTGCCACTTCAGCTGGATTAAGTGATGCTGCAGTGGTTGCAGTGTCCCCTACAGTTCCAGAATGTGGATGCAGTGCTCATGCAGTAGTTGCAGTGTCACACAAGGTGGATGTCGTATGTTGTGACAGACGATGCAATGCCCATGAAGGTGGATGCCGTGATCCGGCTGTGGTTGCAGTGCCACCGGCATTGTCCTGGAATGTTGATGCAGTGCCAATGCAGTGGATGCAGTGAAACTTCTGTGATTGCAGTGTGCCTGCAGTGCCACTTCATCTGGATGCAGTGTCCCTGCAATGGTTGCAGTGCCCCCTGCATTGTCCCTGAATGTGGATGCAGTGCCCATGCAGTGCATTCAGTGTCCCACAAGGTGGATGCAGTATGTTGTGAAGCAGGATTCAGTGCCCATGAAGGATGATGCAGTGACCCATCAGTCATTGCAGTGCACCTGCAGTGCCACTTCATCTGGATGCAGTGTCCCTGCAGTGGTTGCTGGGCCCCTTCAATGACCCTGAATGTGGGTGCACTGCCCATGTAGTGGATGCAGAGTCCCAAAAGGTCCATGCAGTATGTTGTGACAGAGGATGCAGTGCTCATGAAAGTGGATGCAGTGATCCTGCAGTGGTTTCCATGCACACTGTAGTGTCCCTGAATGTGGATGCAGTGAACATGAAGTGGATGTAGTGAACATTCAGTGATTGCAGTGCAGCTGCAGTGCCACTTCAGCTGCATACAGTGTCCCTGCATTGGTTGCAGTGCTCCCTACATTGTCCGGGATTGTGGATTCAGGGCCCATGAAGCCTCTGCAGTGTGACCTGTGGTGGATGCAGTATGTTGTGATGGAAGATACAGTGCCCACGACTGTGAATGCAGGGTGACTCCAGTGATTGTAGTGGACTTGCCCTGCCACTTCAAGTGTATACACTGTTCCTGCAGTGATTGCAGTGCTGCCAGCATTATCCGGGAATGCGGATGCAGTGCCCAGGCAGTGGATGCAGTGTCACACAATTTGGATGCAGTATGTTGTGACAGAGGATGCAGTGCCCATGAAGGTGGATGCAGTGATACTGCAGTGCTTTCCGTGCACACTGTAGTGTTCCTGAATGTGGATGCAGTGAACATGAAGTGGATGCAGTGAACATTCAGTGATTGCAGTGCAGCTGCAGTGCCACTTCAGCTGCATAGTGTCCCTGCAGTGGTTGCAGTGCTGCCTGTATTGTCCGAGAATGTGGATTCAGGGCCCAGGCAGCCTCTGCAGTGTGACCCAAGGTAGATGCAGTTTGTTATGATGGATGATGCATTGACCCTGAAGGAGAATGCAGTGAACATGCATTCATTGCAGTGCACCTGCAGTGTCAATTCATGTGGATGCAGTGTCCTTGAATGTGGATCCAGTGCTCATGCAGTGATGATGTATGTTGTCACGGAGGATGCAGAGCCCATGAAGGCAGATGCAGTGATACTGCAGTGATTGCAGTGCGCCTGAAGTGCCACTTCAGCTGGATACAGAGTCCCTGCAGGGGTTGCAGTGCCTGTTGCAGAGTCCCTGGACGTGGCTGCAGTGCCCATGCAATGGCTGCAGTGTCATTGAAGGTAGATGCAGTATGTTGTGACGGAGGATGCAGTGCCCATGAAGGTGGATGCAGTGATCCTTCAGTGGTTGAAGTGCCCCCAGCAGGGTCCCTGAATGAGAATGCCATGCCTTTGCAGTGGATTCAGTGCCCCATAATGTGGACGAAGTATGTTTTGACGGATGATGCATTGCCCATGAAGGTGTATGCAGTGTTCCTGCACTGGTTGTCGTGCCACCTTCTGTGTCCCTGATTGTGGATGCAGTGCCCATGCAGCAGATGCAGTGTCCCACAAGACAGATGCAGTATGTTGTAATGGAGGATGCAGTGCCCATGAAGGTGGATGCGGTGATAATGCAGTTGTTGCAGTGCCCTCTTCAGGTTCCCTGAATATGGATGCAGTGTCCTTGAAGTGGATGCAGTGTCGCACAAGGTGGATGCAATATGTTGTGACTGCAGATGCAGGGCCCACGACTGTGAATTCAGTGAGACTGCAGTGATGGCAGTGCGACTGCAGTGCCACTTCAACTGTATACAGTATCCCTTCAGTGTTCCAGTGTTGCCTGCATTGTCTGGGAATGCGGATGCAGTGCCCAGGCAGTGGATGCAGTGTCACACAATTTGGATGCAGTACATTGTGACAGAAGATGCAGTGCCCATCAAGGTGGATGCAGTGAACATGCAGTGGTTTCCGTGCACACTGCAGTGTCACTGAATGTGGATGCAATGAACATGAAGTGGATGCAGTGTACATTCAGTGATTGTGCTGCACCTGCAGTGCCACTTCAGCTGAATGCAGTGTTGCTTCAGTGGTTGCAGAGCCCACTGCCGTTTCTGTGAATGTGGATGCAGGGCCCATGCAGCCTCTGCAGTGTGACCCAAGGTGGATGCAGTATGTTGTGAAGTAGGATGCATTACCCATGAAGGAGGATGCAGTGATCATGCATTCATTGCAGTGCACCTGCAGTGCCAATTCATCTGGATGCAGTGTCCCTGAATGTGGATTGAGTGCTCATGAAGTGATGATGTATGTTGTCATGGAGGATGCAGTGCGCAAGAAGGCAGATGCAGTGATCCTGCAGTGATTGCAGTGCATCTGCAGTGCCACTTCAGGTGGATCCAGTGTCCCTGTAGGGATTGCCGTGCCTGTTGCACTGTCCATGAACGTGGATGCAGTGCCCATGCAATGGCTGCAGTTTCACAGAAGTTAGAAGCAGTATGTTGTGTTGGAGGAAGCAGGGGCCATGAAGGTGGATACAGTGTCCCTCCAGTGGTTGCAGTGCCCCCGGCATTGTCACTGAATGTGGATGCAGTGGTGTTGCATTGGTGCAGTGTCTCACAAGGCAGATGCAGTAGGTTTTGTCATAGGATGCAGCGCCCATGAAGGTGGATGCGGTGAACATGCAGTGGTTGCTGTGCCAGCTACACTTTCCCTGAATGTGGATGCAGTGCCCATGCAGTGCATGCAGTGTCCCACAAGGTGGATGCATTATGTTGTGACGGAGGAAACAGTGCCCACGATGGTGGATGCAGTGAGCCTGCAGTGATTGCAGTGCTCCTGCAGTGACACTTCAGCTGGATGCAGTGTTGCTGCAGTGGTTGCAGAGCCCAGAGCAGTGTCCCAGAACGTGGATGCAGTGCCCATGGAGTGGATGCAGTGTCCCACAATGTGCATGCAGTATGTTGTGACGGAGGATGCAGGGCCCATGAAGGTGCATGCAGTGATCCTGCATTGGTTGCGGTGCCCCCTGCATTTTACCTGAATGTGGATGCAGTGGTCATGCAGTCGATGCAGTGTCTCACAAGGCGGATGCAGCATGTTTTGTCAGAGGATGCAGTGCCCATATAGGTGGATGCGGTGAACCTGCAATTGTTGCAGTGCCTGGTTCTGTGTCAGTGAATGTGGATGCAGTGGCAATGCAGTGCATGCAGTGTTCCAAAAGGTGGATGCAGTATGTTGTGTCTTAGGATTCAGTGCCGTCAAAGGTGGATGCACTGAGCCTGCAGTCACTGCAGTGCACCTGCAGTGCCACGTCATCTGGATGCAGTGTCCCTGCAGTTGTTCCAGTGCCCCTGGCATTGTCCTGGAATTTGGATTTAGTGGTCAAGCAGAGGATGCAGTGTCTCACACGGTGGATGCAGTATGTTTTGTTGGAGGCTCTAGTGCCCATGAAGGTGGAAGCGGTGAACATGCAATGGTTGCAGTGCCCCCTACAGTTTCCTTGAATGTGGATGCAGTACCCATGCAGTGCCTGCAGTGCCCACAAAGGTGGATGCAGTGAGCCTGCATTGATTCATCACTTGCAGTGCCACTTCAGCTGGATGGAGTGTAGCTGCAGTGGTTGCAGAGCCCACTGTCATGTCCCTGAATGTGGATACAGTGACCATGCAATGTCTGCAGTGTGACCCAAGGTGGATGGAGTATGTTGTGACTTAGGATTCAGAGCCCATGAAGGACGATGCAGTGATCCTACAGTCCTTGCAGGGCCCCTGCAGTGACACTGCATCTTGATGCAGTTTCCCTGCAGTTGTTGCTGTGCCCCTAGATTGTCCCAGAATATGGATGCACTGCCCATGCAGTGGATGCAGTGCCCTACAAGGTGCATGAAGTATGTTGTGATGGAGGATGCAGTGACCATGAGAGTGGATGCACTGATTCTGCAGTGGTTGCAGTGCACCCTGCTGTGTCCCTGAATGTGTATGCTGTGAACATGCAGTGGATGCAGTGATCCTGCAGTGACTGCAGTGTGCCTTCATTTCCACATGACCTGGAGGCAGTGTCCCTGCAGGCGTTGCCATGCCGCTTTCAGTGTCCCTGATGGTGAATGCAGTGCTCATGCAGTGGATGCAGTGTACCTAAATGTTTATGCAGTATGTTGTGATGGAGGTTGCAGTACCCATGAAGGTGGATGCAGTGATCCTGCAGTGGTTTCCGTGCACACTGCAGTGTCCCTGAATTTGAATGCACTGAACATTCAGTGATTGCACTGCACCTGCTGTGCAACTTCAGCTGAATGCAGTGTTGTTGCAGTGGTTGCAGAGCCCACTGCAGTGTCTCTGAATGTGGATGCAGGGCACATGCAGTCTCTGCAGTTTGACCCAAGGTGGATGTAGTATGTTGTGAAGTATGAGGCAGTACCAATGAAGGAGGATGCAGTGATCCTGCATTCATTGCAGTGCACCTGCAGTGTCAATTTATCTGGATGCCGTGTCCCTGAATGTGGATTGAATGCTCATGCATTGGTGATGTATGTTGTGATGGAGGATGCAATGCCCATGAAGGCAGATGCAGTGATCCTGCAGTGATTGCAGTGCACCTGCAGTGCCACTTAAGCTGGATCCTGCATCCCTGCAGTGGTTGTAGTTCCTGTTGCAGTGTTCCTGAACGAGGCTTCAGTGCCCATGCAATGGCTGCAGTGTCACTGAAGGTAGATGCAATATGTTGTGTTGGAGAAAGCAGTTTCCATTAGGTGGATGCAGTGTTCCTTCACTGGTTGTCGTGCCCCCTTCTGTGTCCCTGATTTTGGATGCAGTGCCCATGCAGTGGATGCAGTATCACTGAAGGTAGATTCAGTATGTTGTAATGGAGGATGCAATGCCCATGAAGGTGGATGTGATGATTCTGCAGTGATTGCAGTACACCTGCAGTGCCACTTCAGCTTGCTGCAGTGTGCCTGCAGGTGTTGCAGTGCCCCCTTCTGTGTCTCTGAATATGAATGCAGTGCCCATTCAGTGGATGCAGAATAACAAAAGATGGATGTGGCATGTTGTGACAGAGGATGCAGTGCCCATGAATGTGGACGCAGTGATCCTGCAGTGGTTGCAGTTCGCATGCAGTGCCATTTCAGCTGGATGCAGTGTCCCTGCAGTCGCTGCATTGCAACCTGCACTGGCCCTGAATTTGGATGCAGTGCTCATGCAGTGATGAAGAATTTTGTGATGGAGGATGCAGTGCCCATGAATGCAGATGAAGTGATGCTGCAGTGATTGCAGTGCGCCTGCAGTGCCACTTCACCTGGATCCAGAGTCCCTGCAAGGGTTGCAGGGCCGGTTGCAGTGACCCTGAACGTGGCTTCAGTGCCCATTCCCTGGCTGCAGTGTCACTGAGGGTAGATGCAGTATGTTGTGACGGAGGATGCAATGGCCATGAAGGTGGATGCAGTGATCCTGCAGTGGTCGGAGTGCCCCCTGCAGGGTCCCTGAATGGGAATGCCGTGCCCTTGCAGTGGATTCAGTGCCCCACAAGGTGGATGCAGTATGTTATGACGGCTGATGAATTGCCCATGAAGGTGCATGCAGTGTTCCTGCACAGGTTGTCATGCCCCATTGTGTTTCCCTGATTGTGGATGCAGTGCCCATGCAGTGGATGCAGTGTCCCACAAGGCAGATGCAGTATGTTGTAATGGAGGATGCATTGCCCATGAAGCTGCATGCAGTGTTAATGCATTGGTTGTCGTGCCCCATTCTGTGTCCCTGATTGTGGATGCAGTGACCATGAATGTCGGTGAGGTGATCCTGCAGTTGTTGCAGTGTCCCCTCCAGGTTCCCTAAATGTGGATGCAGTGCCCATGCAGTGTATGCAGTGTCGCACAAGGTGGATGCAGTATGTTGTCACGGAAGATGCAGTGCCCACGACTGTGAATGCAGTGAGACTGCAGTGATTGCAGTGCACCTGCAGTGCCACTTCAACTGTATACTGTGTCCCTGCAGTGGTTGCAGTGCTGCCTCTGTTATCTGAGAATGCAGATGCAGTGCCCAGGCAGTGGATGCAGTGTCACACAAGTTGTATGCAGTATGTTGTGACAGAGGAGGCAGTGCCCATGAAGGTGGATGCAGTGACCCTGCAATGGTTTTTGTGCACAGTGTAGTGTTACTGAATGTGGATGCATGAAGTGGATGCAGTGAACATTCAGTGATTGCAGTGCACCTGCAGTGCCACTTCAACTGTATACTGTGTCCCTGCAGTGGTTGCAGTGCTGCCTGTGTTATCTGGCAATGCAGATGCAGTGCCCAGGCAGTGGATGCAGTGTCACACAAGTTGTATGCAGTATGTTGTGACAGAGGAGGCAGTGCCCATGAAGGTGGATGCAGTGACCCTGCAATGGTTTTCGTGCACAGTGTAGTGTTCCTGAATGTGGATGCATGAAGTGGATGCAGTGAACATTCAGTGATTGCAGTGCACCTGCAGTGCCACTTCAGCTGAATGCAGTGTTGCTGCAGTGGTTGCAGAGCCCACTGCAGTGTCTCTGAATGTGGATGCAGGGCCCATGCAGCCTCTGCAGTGTGACCCAAGGTGGATGCAGTATGTTGTGAAGTAGGATGCAGTACCCATGAAGGAGGATGCAGTGATCCTGCATTCACTGCAGTGAACCTGCAGGGTCAATTCATCTGGATGCAGTGTCCCTGAATGTGGACTCACTGCTCATGCAGTGATGATGTATGTTGTGATGGAGGATGCAGTGCCCATGATGGCAGATGCAGTGATCCTGCAGTGATTGCAGTGTGCCTGCAGTGCTACTTCAGCTGGATTCAGAGTCCCTGCAGGGGTTGCACTGCCTGTTGCAGTGTCCCTGGACGTGGCTGCAGTGCCCATGCAATGGCTGCAGTGTCACTGAAGGTAGATGCAGTATGTTGTGTTGGAGGAAGCAGTGGCCATGAAGGTGGATGCAGTGATCCTGCAGTGGTTGCAGTGCCCCCTGCAGGGTCCCTGAATGAGTATGCCATGCCCTTGCAGTGAGGATTTTTAGGCTGCTTAATTTTAAATCGATTTATGATGAGGATTTTTAGGCTGGTTACTTTTAAAACTACAGATAAGAAGCAGGCTCCGAGGAGTGGAATTTGTTTGCCCTTTGATCAGAGACAGTTGCATTTGTGAAGGAAATCTCCATGCCTCCCTCTCTGCGCCAGGAGAAAGGGGGGATGGCCTTATCTCTGGAAACTCTTAATGGGGAAGGCAAGAACTTAAGTTGTTTACTGTCTGGCAACTTCACGTAACTGACCCCCCACCCCAAAATCCTCCTTTGTCTTTAGTTGAAGATAATATTTGAGTGGTGACTTCTGCCATTTACTCAATCCGGTTTGATTCTTATCTAAAAGTTGTGGGACTGCCCAATGGCCAGACCCTACCAGCACTGGTACCATTATAACTTTTTTTCCTTTGTCTTGTACAGAGATAACTCACATACCCATGTCTTAAATTTAGCCCTAACCCTCAACTCGGAGCAGCAGCAGGAGCTCTGACTGCCTGTGGGTCCTGTCCCCACACCAGCTCTGCCTGCCTATGGGTCCTGTCCCCATGCCAGCAGGGGCAGCAGAAGCGGTGGCAGCAGAAGCTCTGACTGCCCATGGCTCCTGTCCTCATGCTATTCTATACTATTCTCTAAATGAAAGAGCACTACTGCCAGATCTTGAGAGTCTAAGAAATCTTCCTTTCGACTCCTTGGCTCATCAACCCTGCATCATTTCTGGTGGCCCTTACGGGGACTTGTTTCATTGGCTTGTGAGCTCCAGTTCTGGTAAGTGCCCTTTTCCTTGTGCCTTTATCTTTTTCGAGGATGGATCTAAATTCATTTCTCCATTGGGAACTTTCTTGGATGGCTGTATGAATCCACGTTTGCTGCCCATGGCTACTCTATGGGGCAAATTGTGGCAGTCAGCTTGAAGAGAATCAGTACCTTAAGCCTCAGGGTGATGGAGAATGAATTAATCCATTCCTTCCTGACTCTATCTCTAATAGACAAATTTTACGTGGGTGCGGGTTGGCCACTTAAGTCATTAGGACGGCCGCCAATCTCCAAGAATCCCGTGGAATGTTTCTTTTCCTAAGGCTGGATTGTGATCCCTCCCTCTGGCACCTGACCACTCTTTGAAATGCGGGAAGGTCCCAATCGGGACTCCAGTTCAAGGAAAGTACCAAACTCTAACCTTTGGTGGAGTATGGGAACCCCTTCTTGGGAGAATGGCTCCAGGCTGTAATTGGGTAGAATGTCCCCCAGACTGGCAGAAAATTCCTCACTGTTTTTCTCTATCCTTTATCCTGGGACCATTCACCAGGAGCCTATTCCTGCCAGGCAGAATAGGGAAGATGTTCAAGGGATGCCCCCATCATCCCTTGCTACAGGAACCCCAATGGGGGGATTTTCAAGGTAATGGCTCCTTTTCTTTCTCCTTTTCTCTTGGGGACCATTCACCAGGCCTATGCTGCCAGGCAGAATAGGCACCAGGCACCTGTTACTGCCAGGCATAACAGGGAAGGTATACAAGGGATGCAATGCCGGGAGACGCCCCCATCACCCCTTGCTATAGGAACCCCACAGTAGGAACAACGGGTAGGACGCTGCCCTAGGTTCAGGGGGGATTTTTCAAGGTAATGGACCCATTTCTTTCGTCTCTCTTAGAGTTACAATGGCCATTTTGGTCTCTGTTTGAGCTTTGCAACTGGGAAACAAAGAAATCTTTAAAGAGTAAAAGTCTCCACCCCTGGGAGCCCCAACTTTGGGTTTCTGGGCCTGATCACCCCAGCAACCCTAAGTGGGGGTGCCCTTTCTTCCTTCGGGAAGAAAGGCCCCGGGCCATGGTTCCTCATAAAGCTTTGTTTAATTTTCTCTTACTATTCTGTCTCATGTGAATTTAATTCGTTCTCCAGCTGGACGAACCCACATTTGGGAAGAGGAAATGTCTTCCTCCCCTACAGTTTTGGCGCAGTCGGCAGGATAAAATTTCACTGGCTGGTAACTGCTTGCTCCTGGACTGCTGCGGCTGAGAGATCGCGGACCCCTGACGAGAGCCAGCAAGAGGTAAGAGTTCTTACCACGTCAGTCTCCCGGATCTCTTCCTGCAGGCTCCAATGGAAGCAAGAGTGGTGAGGGGTTTTTTTTGCTCTTCTAAATTTAGATTAGCAGGAGAAAATGTTGGTGAGGCTATCTTCTCGGATTCAGTGACTATACGATTTGAGTACTCACTGGTTGTAGATCCTTTTCCTCCCAGAGATAGACTTTTCCTTGTCTCTGTCATTTTGTTTGTCATAAGACACAGGCATCTCTATAAGCCTGTTGTCTGGGCTTTTTGTCTTGTTATATGTCTTGAGAGCTTGGTTTTGTGACCTTTCTGGTCTCCGCCATCAGAGGATGCATGTACCGGCACGTATCTTGGCGGCCAGTCACATAGACTGGGGCTCTGGGAAAGTTTGTCTTGAGAGCTTGGCTTTTTTTGTCAGGCTGTGTAAGCTCTTGGGGAAGTTTGTCATAAGAGGTCCCAATTGATTTCATAAGGGGCCTTTGTCGTCTCAACCTTTGTTGCTTGCCTTTACTTTCTTAGGCTATTTTTGGGAGTGAATTTTCTGGATCTCATTCAGGGACACCTCTTTGTCCTTGGTTAAGCTTTGGTTGAGATGCTGTTAAGATCCTACTCATCAATTTGGCCTGATCACCCCTGCAACCCTAATTGGGGGTGCCCTCTCTTGACGGTTGACTCATCAAGTATTTTAGTCACCTACTGAGTCCGCTATGAGGGTAGGAGACCTGTGATTCATTCTGTGAATTGTCATGCTAGGGTAGTGTGTCCCAGCACAGGAACTGTTGTGTGACTCTTATCTTGATAACCCTCTGGAAGAGGCCAAGAGGGCGAGGTCTGATCTCTTCTTTACCTTTCTTTGTCTGTTTCATTCATCATCTCCTCTGTTGTCACCAAGTCTAGGTTAAGTTCAGGCTGGACCTGACCAGAACCTGGCCTTCTGTGAAATTGAAAAACTTGAAAGCCTTTTGCCAGGGATTTAACTCTCAACCTTGGTGATGGAAGTGCCTCCAGCCTGTTCCAGGCCTTTTTCTCCTGCTTCCCTACCTCAAGTGTGCTGGCTCGGAGACAAAGTGCCCAGGCTGAGCAGGACTTGACTAAATCTTATAACGATGTCAACACCCACAATCGGACTCTGCACCCTTCTCCAGTCCACTGTCAGTTGGACACTGGCTTTACCGCCACAGGGAAGGCCACTGAGCATCCCAGAGACCCACCCTGTGGATGCATTCTAACTCCATCTGGGAGAAAACTTGAGGGGTTTCTCTGTGCCTTTGTGATGCAGCTGGACAGGTAGATCAACCTGGAATGTAATTTGAGTTACAATCCACCTTCTGGGAAATCAAGAGCAACTGTCCTTAGAAAATCCTTGCAAGACTGGAAATACAGCTCTAGAGGCAGTGTGGACTCCACCTAGTTCCTTTATCATGAAAAGGATTATCATCTCTCCTCTCCAGGAACTACTATCTAAGCCCATCACTAATTCCTAAGACTGAAGCAAAAACAAAAAAAGGAAAAAAGAGAGGAGGGGAGAGGCAAAACGGCCATAAGCGTGCCCTTGCAAAAAATCTAGCATCTTGAGTATCTTCTCCACAAATATTGGTAAAAAAACATTAGCTGTAACAATAGCTGTGCAGTCTCTGTGTACGTGTGTCTGTGTGTACGTTATATGTGTGATATTTTACCTCCGGATGGTATTGCCAAAATTAAGAACTCTGTTTAATTGGCTTAAAGTAAGTGCTTACGAAAATTCTAAATGTAGTAGAAATTAATCCAATGTCTTTCAAGTTAACGTGATGTGAATTAACCTTTGGTAAATGAAAGCTTGTTTAAGTTTGTTGGTTTGATTGAAAATAGTCTTGTTGTCAGAGTTGTCGGTATTTGCATACGATGCAGGCATGCAGCCTGTGTTTCCTAGTCAAATAAGTTAACGTTGTCTGTTAAATTCGTCAGCAAAATAATAGCTTTAAATGATGACCAGTTTTGTCTAATGTCTCATGACGTTTTCATAGGTAATCTGAACATAATTGTTGGAAACAAACAGTTTAAATAGATAAAAGTGGGTACAATAACTGTTTTATGGTCTGTATACTTGGAAAAAAAACTGCTTCGAAATTCTTTTTGGTAACAATCTTGAGTTTTGCCAAGTTAAGTTAAATGATAAAAACCTGAGTATCTGGGTCGTTTTTGAATTGGCTAGAACACTGAAACATTATTGCTAAACGTACCTAAGTTATTTACCTTTGGCTTCTTATTGTAAAGAGGCTAAAAGCATTTGGGTGTATTAAAAAGTGTGCCTTGTGTTTTATTGCGAAGCGGCGTGTTTCTAGAAATTAGAAAAAGTGTTTAGAATGTTGGTATGAAAAGACAATTCATAATTGCTTTCCTTTTAGTGTTTACTAGGGTCTGTTAAGGGTTAAAAGTTCTAATTAACCTATATAATTAAAGCTACTGGAAATTAATGAGGAAAACAGCTCTGTATACAAGAAAGTTAAAATGTGTGTTTTCAGTAAAGAGGGTATAAAGAATGGAAGTATTTTTGTTTGATGGGTTAAGAAAGATAAATTTGTCCTAATGTACTAGAAAGGAAAAAAGAAAGACTTTGGGACAAATTCTGAAGGCAAAAAGAAAGTTGTAGAAGGTTTGTGAAGGAGAAAGTCTGAAAGGAGTCTTTTGCCTGGTCAAGTTGGCTAAGATTCAAGTAAATCCAATTAAGTGAATGAGATTTAATGTTAGTAATAAGCTGGTGCAGAAATTAAAATTTGGTTTTCTCTCAAAGGATAATTTTCTTGAACTTTTGGCCTGCTCTAACTCTACCTAAAAGACAAATCTGTTTTGTTAAAATAATGACTGAAGTCACTCCTAAGATTTCTGATTGTTTCTGTTGTCAGTTTAAATAGATAGGTGAGCATTGTTTCACAGTGAGCGCTGTTTGAACAAGTGTTCTAAAAACTTTTCATATTTTTGACAAGCTTCTCCCTCAAATATTCAAATCCTGAATGAAGGAAAATACTAAACTAATTAGGCTTATTTGGTCCATTAATTTCATGGGAAGCATTGTCAAATAAGTGATGATAAACTTTCTTAGGTGGTATTATGTGGGTGAATGTTATTAATATAGGTGTCTTAAAATTATATAACATTCCTAAAATTCTCATCTGTGCTGATTATCAGTCATAATTCCAATTGTTATCTTGAAGTGTTGTATGTCACGGAAGTAGTCAAATTTCTTTATCAATTGCCCTTTTGAGTCTTTTGTCCATTTACAGATAGTTGCTGTTTTACTCTGATACTTTTTGCTTTTGCAAATATGTTTCATCTTCAGAGAAAGTCCTGGAAAGGATTATGACACAAAGTTTCTCAACTATAGGTTTCTGATAAACTTTCAGAGTGTAAAACTGAATTGGGTAAGAAATTACAGAATTCTAACAGAAAATGAGCTCATAAATCGGCTAACAGGAGATTAAGCTCAATAATCAATTATACAGGACTGTGTGAACTGATGAGGATGATTATAATTTTTTAGGACTTCTGTTTGAAATATTGTTGAGTTTTGATGTGTTGTTTTGTTTTCTCATAATTAAGGAAATCTTTTTCTCTTTTCTCTTATGCTAACTATGACTTACAGCAATTTGGTGAAATTATACCTTTATGAGCAAAACTGAAACATTTAACTTTTTTCCCCTACCTGATCCCTCCAGAATTTAGAAACTTTGTGAGTGAGTATGGTTATTTAGTGGCAATATAGTTAGTTGCATAAGTTCAATAAGAATCTGTTCTCCTTATAACAGGACACGTTGATTATATCACCAAAGCTTGGACTGGAATGTCATATTTGAGAAACATACAGGCTCGGATATGACAATACTGCCTTTGAGGAATAAGGTTGACTTTCTGGAAATAAAGCCGCTTGGAAATATGGGCCTGGTACCTTGTTTACAGAGATTCTGGCAATCTTACCCGGTAAGTAAGGAAGCTTGCTTATCTGGCAGGTGCAAGGAACCTCAGAATATTTTGGGGGCCCTCGAGAAGAGAGGAGTCCACCCAAACCTGTAGGTACTGCAGGCAAAATCTGATGGCAAGTCCTTGGCTTGGCTTTTCTGGCCTCGAGAGGCCTTTACAGTTCAATCTGAGATTCCTCATAAAAATTCCAGCAAAGCAGATTTAAAAAGCCTGTATAATCAATTGCTATTCTTGCTGCACTTATGTAACGAATTGTACCAAGTTTTATTGAAACTACACTTGTTTTGCAAAACGGTTTATCTTAATTTGACTATCTTTTATAAAAATGAGGTGATTGTAGAGAGAAAAAATTATGTTTCAGTAAAAGCTATAGTAGGCATTCATGGATATTAGATCTAGCTCTTCTCTTTTACAAGGTTCATCTATTACTAATCATAATGTCTCCTTGTGGCCATCCGTCTGTGACACCTGGGAGTTCCCTGGCCACAATCAAACTACTACTGCCCAAATACTAACTAGATTTGCCTTGCCACAGGTGGATCATAAACAAAAAGTTCCAAAGTTAAAGTCCCCAACTTATCGATATACACAGGATGGACTATATCAAATTTGGGACGAATATATTTGGCTCACTCCTACTAGTGGTCAACTCAGTCAAAAGGCCACTCTATGTTGGGAACAAACCAATCACACCTGTGATACATGGACTAATAGCACCCGACCTATGGGAAAAATTCCCCATTATATGTGTTCTCATATCATAGCCTTAAGAAATACTGATTAGTTTGGGACTGACTGGGATAGACAGCCTGGGATACGTTGGTTAGCCCCTAATGGCACTCAGTGGTTATGTGGCTCCAACTTATGGCCTTGGCTGCCACCTGGATGGATTGGACGACGCACCCTAGGCTTCGTCTAAATGCAAGGTAGAACTACATTTACTATATCTCCTCCTGCTAACCTACCCAACCTGCAACAGTGCTGGTCCTGCTCTGTCTTCCACTGGTATGACCACCTTGCCTCAATTTTCCTTCCCCAATTAAGAATTGAAAGTGCCATCTGGCACATGGAAGCTCTAAACAAATGTACTATGAAAGCATTAAATGATACACAACATAGCCTTTCGATGCTTGATTTAGAAGTGTCCCAAATGCATAAGGCAGTCCTCCAAAACAGAATGGCACTGGATGTCTTGATGGCAGCACAGGGGGGCACTTGTGCCATTATAAAAACTGAATGTTGTGTTTATATTCCTGACTACCATCAAAATATCTCTGGCTTCCTATTTGATATGATCCACCAAATTAAGTCGATGTCTGACCCTACCGTATCTCTCAATGATTGGTTGAACTCTTGGTCAGGTCTAGGTTTCTGGACTGCTACCAAAACCTTATTCATTGGGTTAATCATCTTGCTTGTATTTCTTATTATAATTTGTTATCTATTTCGTTGTTTGTCTTCCACATGTCAACAAAGTTTCACCTCCTGGACCACCTCTCATCAAATGATTCTCTCGTCTTCAGAGTATCTGTACAACTTGTCAGCCTTGGATGCCACGGGCGCAGCCTTCTGGTCCGCTGAGCCTCCTACCTGTACCCATAGACCCATTTAGGGACAGCTCTATGACCTTGTACAGCCGGAAGTAGTTACAGAAGACTGACCATCGTCCATATCCCCAAAAGATTTCACGGCCAAATGGGTTCGGGGGGGTTTATGATGAGGATTTTTAGACTACTTAATTTTAAAACGGTTTATGATGAGAAAATTTTTTTCCTTTGTCTTGTACAGAGATGACTCACATACCCATGTCTTAAATTTAGCCCTAACCCTCAACTCGGAGCAGCAGCAGGAGCTCTGACTGCCTGTGGGTCCTGTCCCCACACCAGCTCTGCCTGCCTATGGGTCCTGTCCCCATGCCAGCAGGGGCAGCAGAAGCGGTGGCAGCAGAAGCTCTGACTGCCCATGGGTCCTGTCGCCATGCTATTCTATACTATTCTCTAAATGAAAGAGCACTACTGCCAGATCTTGAGAGTCTAAGAAAACTTTCTTTCGACTCCTCGGCTCAGCGACCCCACATCACCTGCAGTGCCACTACAGCTGAATCCAGAGTCCATGCAGGGGTTGCAGTGCCTGTTGCAGTGTCCCTGGACGTGGCTGCAGTGCCCATGCAATGGCTGCAGTGTCACTGAAGGTAGATGCAGTATGTTGTCTTGGAGGAAGCAGTGGCCATGAAGGTGGATGCAGTGATCCTGCAGTGGTTGCAGTGCCCCCTGCAGGGTCCCTGAATGAGTATGCCGTGCCCTTGCAGTGGATTCAGTGCCCCACAAGGTGGATGCAGTATGTTATGACGGATGATGCATTGCCCATGAAGGTGGATGCAGTGATTCTGCAGTGATTGCAGTGAACCTGCAGTGCCACTTCAGCTGGCTGCAGTGTTCCTTCAGGGGTTGCAGTGCCCATTTCTGTGTCTCTGAATATGAATGCAGTGTACATGCAGTGGATGCAGAGTACCAAAAGATGGATGTGGTATGTTGTGACAGAGGATGCAGCGCCCATGAATGTGGATGCAGTGATCCTGCAGTGGTTGCAGTGCGCATTCAGTGCCACTTCAGCTGGATGCAGTGTCCCTGCAGTCGCTGCAGTGCAACCTGCACTGTCCCTGAATTTAGATGCAGTGCTCAAGCAGTGATGAAGTATGTTGTGATGGAGGATGCAGTGCCCATGAAGGCAGATGCAGTGATCCTGGAGTGATTGCAGTGTGACTGCAGTGACACTTCAGCTGGAACCAGAGTCACTGCAGTGGTTGCAGGGCCTGTTGCATTGTCCCTGAACGTGGCTGCAGTGCCCATACAATGGCTGCATTTTCACTGAAGGTAGATGCAGTATATTATGATGGATGATGCATTGCCCATGAAGGTGCATGCAGTGTTATTGCACTGGTTGTCGTGCCCCATTCGGTGTCCCTGATTGTGGATGCTGTGCCCATGAATGTGGATGCAGTGATTCTGCAGTTGTTGCAGTGTCCCCTTCAGGTTCCCTGAATGTGGATGCAGAGTCCATGCAGTGGAGGCAGTGTCACAAAAGGTGGATGCAGTATGTTGTCTCGGAAGATGCAGTGCCCACCACTGTGAATGCAGTGAGACTGCAGTGATTGCAGTGCGCCTGCAGTACCACTTCAACTGTATACTCTGTCCCTGCAGTGGTTACAGTGCTGCCTGCATTGTCAGGGAATGCAGATGCAGTGCCCAGGCAGTGGAGGCAGTGTCACACAAGTGGGATGCAGTATGTTGAGACAGACAATGCAGTGCCCATGAAGGTGGATGCAGTGATCCTGCAGTGGTTTCCGTGCACATGGTAGTGTCCCTGAATGTGGATGCAGTGAACCTGAAGTGGATGCAGTGAACATTCAGTGATTGCAGTGCACCTGCAATGCCACTTCAGCTGAATGCAGTGTTGCTGCAGTGGTTGCAGAGCCCACTGCAATGCCCCTGAATTTGGATGCAGTTCCCATGCAGTGTCTGCAGTGTGACATAAGGTGGATGCAGTATGTTGTGAAGCAGCATTCAGTGCCCATGAAGGACAATGCAGTGATCCTGCAGTGGTTGCACTGCCCCTGCAGTGCCACTTCATCAGGATGCAGTGTCCCTGCAGTGGTTGCAGTCCCCTGCATTGTCCCTGAATTTGGATGCAGTGTCCAGGCTTTGGATCCAGTGTCCCACAAGGTGCATGCAGTATGTTGTGACGGAGGATGCAGTGCCCCTGAAGATGGATGCACTGTCCCTTCAGTGCTTTCAGTGCCAATGGCATTATCCTGGAATATTAATGCTGTGCCAATGCAGTGGATGCAGTGTCCCACAATGTGCATGCTGTGTGTTGTGACGGAGGATGTAGTGCCCATGAAGGTGGATACAGTGATCCTGCAGTGGTTGCAGTGCCCCCTGAAGTTTATCTGAATGTGGTTGCAGGGGTCATGCAGTGAATACAGTGTTCCTCATGTTGGATGCCTTTTGTTGTGATGGAGAATTCAGTGATCATGAAAGAGGATGCAGTGATACTGCAGTCATTGCAGTTCACATGCAGTGCCATTTCTGGTGGCTGCAGTGTCCCTGCAGTTGTTGCAGTGCCCCGTTCTGTGTCCCAGAAAGTGGATGAAGTGTCCATGCAGTAGTTGAAGTGTCCCACAACGTGGATGTCGTATGTTGTGATAGAAGATGCAGTGCGAACGAAGGTGGATGCAGTGAGACTGTGCTGAATGCAGTGCACCTGCAGTGCAACTTCAGCTGTATGCAGTGTCCCTGCAGTGGTTGGAGTGCCCTGTTCTGTGTCCCGGAATGTGGATGCAGTGTCCATGCAGTGGTTGAAGTGCCCCCAGCTTTGTCCTGGAATGTGGATGCAGGGTCATGCAGTGGATGCAGTGTCTCACAAGGTGGATGCAGTATATTTTGTCAGAGGATGCAGTGGCCATGAAGGTGGATGTGGTGAACCTGCAGTGGTTGCAGTGTCCCCTACAGTTTCCCTGAATGTGGATGCAGTGCCCATGCAGTGGATGCATTGTCCCACAATGCGCATGCAGTATGTTGTTATGGAGGATTCAGTGATCATGAATGAGGATGCAGTGATCCTGCGTTCATTGCAGTGCACCTGCATTGCCTCTTCAGCAGGCTTCAGTGTCCCTGCAGTGGTTGCAGTACCCCATTCTCTGTCCCTGAATGTGGATGCAGAGCCCATGCAGTGGATGCAGAGTACCAAAAGTTGGTTTCCATATGTTATGACAAAGGATGCACTGCCCACGAGTTGGATGCAGTGAGCTGGCAGTGATTGCAGAACGCCTTCAGTGCCACTTCAGCTGGATGCAGTGTCCCTGCAGTGGTTGCAATACCCCCTGCATTGTCCTGGAATGTGGATGCAGCGCTCATGCATTGGATGCAGTGTCCCACAATGTGGAAGCATTGTGGTGTGTTGTACTATGCAGTGCCGATGAAGGTGAATGCAGGCATCCTGCAGTGGTTGCAGTGTGCCTGCAGTGCCACTTCAGCTGGATGCAGTGTTGCTGCAGTGCCCTCTGCATTGTCCTGGAATGTGGATGCAGTGGCCAGGCAGTGGAGGCAGTGTCCCACAAGTTGGATGCAGTATGTTGTGATGGAGGATGCCATGCCCATGAAGGTGGAGGCAGTGATCTCCCAGTGGTTGCAGAGCTCCATGCATTTTACCTGAATGTGGATGCAGTGCTCATGCAGTGGATGCAGTGTCCCGCAAGGTGGATGCCTTATGTTGTGATGGAGGATTCAGTGATCATGAAGGAGGATACAGTGATCCTGCAGTTATTGCAGTGCACCTGCATTGCCACTTCACCTGGCTGCAGTGTCCCTGAAGTGGTAGCAGTGCCCCGTTCTGTGTCCCTGAGTGTGGACGCAGTCCACATGCAGTGGATGCCGTGTACCAAAAGTTGGTTGCCGTATGTTCTGACAGAGGATGCAGTTCCCACGAGTTCGATGGAGTGAGCTGGCTGTGATTGCAGTACAGCTTCAGTGCAACTTCAGCTAGATGCAGTGTTGCTTCAGTGGTTGCAGTTTGCCCTGCATTGTCCGGGAATGTGGATGCAGTGCCCAGGCAGTGGATTCAGTGTCGCACAAGGTGGAAGTAGTATGTTTTGACGGATGATGCAGTTCTCATGAAGGTGGATCCAGTGTCCCTGCAGTGCTTGCAGTGCCCGCCACACGCAGATTCAGTAGTCATGGGTGGATTCAGTAGTCATGCAGTGGATGCAGTGTCCCACATTTTGGATGCCATATGTTGTGACTGAGTATGCATGGCCCACGAATGTGGATGAAGTAATGCTGCAGTGGTTGCAGTGCTCCCTACAGTTCCCGAAATGTGGATGCAGTTCCCATGCAGTAGTTGCAGTGTCCCACAAGATGGATGTCGTATGTTGTGATGGAAGCTGCAGTGCCCACGGAGGTGGATTCAGTGAGCCTCTCATGAATGCAGTGGGCCTGCAATGCGACTTCAGCTGTATGCAGTATCCCTGCAGTGGATGCAGTGCCATCTGCATTGCCCAAGAACGTGGATGCAGTGCCAAGGCATTGGAAGCAGTGTCCCCCAAGGTGGATACAGTATGTAATGACGGATGATGCAGTTCTCATGAAGGTGGATACAGTGTCCCTGCAGCAATAGCAGTGCCCCTGCATTGTCTGCGAATGTGGATGCAGTAGTCCTGCTTTGGATGCAGTGTCACACAAGGTGGATGCAGTATGATGTGATGAAGGATGCAGGGCCCATGAAGGTGGATGCAGTGATGCTGCAGTGGTTGCTGTGTCCCCTACAGTTCCCTGAATGTGGATGCAGTGCCCTTGCAGTAGTTGCAGTGTCACACAAGGTGGATTTCGTATGTTGTGATGGAAGATGCAGTGCCCACGAAGGTGGATGCAGTAAACATGTGCTGAATGGAGTGCACCTGCAGTGCAAATTCAGCTGTATGCAGTGTCCCTGCAGTGGTTGCAGTACCAACTGTGTTGTCCGAGAACGTGGATGCAGTGCCCAGGCATTGGATGCAGTGTCCCACAAGGTGCATGCTGTATGTTGTGATGGAGTATGCCGTGCCCATGAGGGTGGATGCAGTGATCTGGCAGTGGTTGCAGTGCACCCTGCTGTGTCCTGAATGTGCATGCTCTGAACATGCAGTGAATGCAGTGATCCTGCAGTGATTGCAGTGCGCCTGCATTTCCACATCAGCTGGATGCAGTATCCATGCAGGAGTTGCTGTGCCAGCTTCTGTGTCGCTGAGAGTGAATGCAGTGGATGCAGTGTACCTAAAGATTTATGCAGCATGTTGTGACGGAGGACGCATTGCCCAAGAAGGGGGATGCAGTGTCCCTCCAGTGGTTGCAGTACCCCCGGCATTGTCCTGAAATGTTGATGCAGTGCCTATGCAGTGGATGCAGTGAATCTTCAGTGATTGCAGTGCTCCTGCAGTGCCACATCAGCTGGATGCAGTGTAGCTGCAGTGGTGGCAGAGCCCCCTGACATGTCCCTGAATGTGTATGCTGTGCCCATGCAGTTTCTGCAGTGTGACTCAAGGTGGATGCAGTATGTTGTGAAGTAGGATTCAGTGCCCATGAGGGACGATGCAGCGATTCTGCAGTCATTGCAGTGCACCTGCAATGCCACTTCATCTGGATGCAGTGCCCCTGCAGTGGCTGCAGTGCACCCTGCTGTGTTCCTGAATGTGGATGCTGTGAACATGTGGTGGATGCAGTGAACCTGCAGTGATTGCAGTGCGACTGGATTTCCTCATCAGCTGGAAGCAGTGTTGCTGGAGTGGATTCACTGCCACCTTCTGTGTCCCTGAAGGTGAATGCAGTGCACATGCAGTGGAGGCAGTGTACCTAAAGGTTTATGCAATATGTTTTGATAGAGGATGCAGTGCGCATGAAGGCAGATGCAGTTTCCCTGCAGTGGTTGCAGGGCACCCGGTATTCTGCTGGAATATGGATGCTGTAGTCTTGCAGTGGATGCAGTGTCCCACAAGGTGAAACGAGTATGTTGTTACGGAGGATGCAGTGCCCATGAATGTGGATGCAGTGTTCCTGCAGTGGTTGCAGTGCGCATGCAATGCCACTTCAGCTGGATGCAGTGTCCCTGCAGTCGCTGCAGTGCAACCTGCACTGTCCCTGAATTTAGATGCAGTGCTCAAGCAGTGATGAAGTATGTTGTGATGGAGGATGCAGTGCCCACGAAGGTGGATGCAGTGATCCTGGAGTGATTGCAGTGCACCTGCATTGCCACTTCAGCTGAATGCAGTGTTTCTGCAGTGGTTGCAGAGCCAACTGCAGTGTCCTTGAACGTGGATGCAGTCCCCATGCAGTGGATGCAGTGTCCCACAATGTGCATGCAGTATGATGTGACAGAGGATGCAGTGCTAATGAAGGTGGATGCAGTGATCCTGCAGTTGTTGCAGTGCCCCCTGCAGTTTACCTGCGTGTGGATGCAGTGGTCCTGCAGAGCATGCAGTGTCCCTCAAGTTGGATGTCTTTTGTTGTGATGGAGGATTCAGTGATCATGAAGGAGGATGCAGTGAACCTGCAGTCATTGCAGTGCATCTACAGTGCCACTTCAGCTGGCTGCAGTGTCACTGCAGTGCTTGCAGTGCCCCGTTCTGTGTCCCTGAGTGTGGATGCAGTGCCCATTCAGTGGATGCAGAGTACCGAAAGTTGGTTAGCGTATGTTGTGACAGGGGATGCAGTGCCCACGAGTTGGAGCAGTGAGCCAGCAGTGATTGCCATATGCCTTCAGTGACACTTCAGCTGGATGCAGGGTCCCTGCAGTGGTTGCGGTGCCCCCAGCATTGACCTAGAATGTGGGTGCAGTGCTCATGCAGTGCATGCAGAGTCCCACAATGTGGATGCATTGTGGTGTCATGTAATATGCAGTGCCGATGAAGGTGAATGCAGTGATCCTGCAGTGATGGCAGTGCACCTGCAGTGCCACTTCAGCTGGATGCAGTGTTGCTGCAGTGGTTGCAGTACTCCATGCATTGTCCGGGAGTGTGGATGCAGTGTCTAGGCAGTGGATGCAGTGTCCCACAAGGTGGATGCAGTATGTTATGACAGATGATGCAGTTCTCATGAAGGTGGATGCAGTGTCACTGCAGTGCTTGCTGTGCCACCCACATTGTCCAGGAATGCTGGATGCAGTGGTCATGCAGTGGATGCAGTGATCCACAAGGTGGATGCAGTATGTTGTGATGGAGGATGGAGGGGCCATGAAGGTGGATGCAGTGATGCAGCAGTGGTTGCAATGCACCCTGCAGTTTCCAGAATGTGGATGCAGTGCCCATGCAGTGGATGCAGTGTCCTGCAGTGTGGATGTCCTACGTTCTGCTGGAAGATGCCAGTGTGCACGAGTTCGATGCTGTGATACAGTAGTGGAGTGCAGTGCACCTGCAGTGTCGACTTAAGCTGGATGCACTGTCCCTGCAGTGGTTGCCAGGTCCCGACTGCATTGTCTGAGAACGAGGATGCAGCTACCACGTGCAGTGGATGCAGTGTCTCACAAGGCGCATGCAGTATGTTGTGACGGAGGATGCAGTGCCGATAAAGGTGGATGCAGTGATCCTGCAGTGGTTGCAGTGCACCATGCAGTGTACCTGAATGTGGATGCTGTGAACATGAAGGGGATGCAGTGATCCTGCAGTGATTGCAGTGCGCCTGCATTTCCACATCAGCTGGAAGCAGTGTCCCTGCAGTGGTTGCAGTGCCCACGTTCTGTGTCCCCTAAGGTGGATGCAGTGCCCATGCAGTGGATGCAGTGTACCAAAAGGTGGATGCAGTATGTTGTGACGGAGGATTGCAGTGCCCATGAAGGTGGATGCAGTGTCCCTGCAGTGGTTGCAGTGCCCACGGCATTGTCCTGGAATGTGGATGCAGTGGCAATGCTGTGGATGCAGTGACACTGCAGTGGTTGCAGTGTGCCTGCGCTGCCACTTCACGTGGATGCAGTGGTCATGCAGTGGATGCAGTGTCTCACAAGTCAGAAGCACTATGTTTTGTCGGAGGATGCAGTGCTCATGAAGGTGGATGCGGTGAACCTACAGTGGTTGCAGTGCCCCCTACAGTTTCCCTGAATGTGGATGCAGTGCCCATGCAGGGCATGCAGTGTCCCACAAGGTGGATGCAGTATGTTGTGACGGAGGATGCAGTGCCCACGAACGTGGATGCAGTGAGCCTGCAGTGATTGCAGTGCACCTGCAGTGCCACTTCAGCTGGATGCAGTGTTGTGCAGTGGTTGCAGACCCAACTGCAGTGTACCTGAACGTGGATGCAGTGCCCATGCAGTGGATGCAGTGTCCCACAATGTGCATGCGGTATGTTGTGAAGGAGGATGCAGTGCTCATGAAGGTGGATGCAGTGATCCTGCAGTGGTTGCAGTGCCCCGTTTTTGTCCCTGAATGTGGATGCAGTTCCCATGCAGTGGATGCAGATTACCAAAAGTTGGTTGCCGTATGTTGTGACAGAGGATGCAGTGCCCATGATAAGGATGCAGTGAGCCAGCAGTGATTGCTGTATGCCTTCAGTGCCACTTCAGCTGGATGAAGGGTCGCTGCAGTGGTTGCAACGCCCACTGCATTGTCCTGGAATGTGGATGAAGTGCTCATGCAGTGGATGCAGTGTCCCACAATGTGGATGCATTGAGGTGTGTTGTAGTACGCTGTGCCATTGAACGTGAATGCAGTGATCCTGCAGTGATTGCAGTGCGACTGCAGTGCCACTTCAGCTGGATGCAGTGTAGCTGCAGTGGTTGCAGAGCAGCCTGGGGTGTGTCTGAATGTGGATGCAGTGCCAAGGCAGTGGATGCAGCGTCCCACAAGGTGGATGCAGTATGTTATGACGGATGATGCAGTTCTCATGAAGGTGGATGCAGTGTCCCTGCAGTGCTTGCAGTGCCCCCCGCATTGTCCGGGAATGTGGATGCAGGAGTCATGCAGTGTATACAGTGTACCAAAACGTGGATGCAGTATGTTGTGATGGAGAGTGTAGGCCCCATGAAGGTGGATGCAGTGATGCTGCAGTGGTTGCACTGGCCCCTACAATTACCTGAATGTGGATGCATTGCCCATGCAGTGGATGCAGTGTCCCACAAGGTGGGTGCACTATGTTGTGATGGAGGATGCAGTGCCCAAGAAGGTGGATGCAGTGAGCAGGTGCTGAATGCAGTGCACCTGCAGTGCGACTTCAGCTGTATGCAGTGTCCCTGCAGTGGTTGCAGTGCCCACTGCATTGTCGGGGAACGTGGATGCAGTGCCCAGGCAGTGGATGCAGTGTCCCACAAAGTGCATGCAGAATGTTGTGAGAGAGGCTGCAGTGCCCATGAAGGTGGATGCAGTGATCCTACAGTGGTTGCAGTGCCCCATTCTGTGTCCCTGAAGGTGGGTGCAGTGTCCTGCAGTGCTTGCAGTGCCCTCCACATTATCGGGGAATGTGGATGCAGTGCCCATGCAGTAGTTGCAGTGTCCCACAAGGTGGAAGTCGTATGTTGTGATGGAAATGCAGTGCCCACGGAGGTGGATGGAGTGAGCCTGTGCTGAATGCAGTGTGCCTGCAGTGCAATTTCAGCTGTATGCATTGTCCCTGCAGTGGTTGCAGTGCACACTGCATTGTCCCAGAACGTGAATGCAGTGCCCAGGCATTGGATGCAGTGTCCCACAAGGTGCATGCAGTATGTTGTGATGGAGTATGCATTGCCCATGAGGGTGGGTGCATTGATGGGGCATTAGTTGCAGTGCACCCTGCTGTGTCCCTGAATGTATATTCTCTGAACATGCAGTGGATACAGTGATCCTGCATTGATTGCAGTGCACCTGCATTTCCACATCAGCTGCCAGCAGTGTCTGTGCAGGGGTTGCCGTGCCTCCTTCTGTGTCTCTTAATGTGAATGCAGTGCCCATGCAGTGGAGGCAGTGTACCTAAAGGTTTATGCAGTATGTTGTGAGGGATGATGCAGTGCCCATGAAGGGGGATGCAGTGTCCCTCCAGTGGTTGCAGTGCCCCCGGCATTGTCCTGAAATGTTGATGCAGTGCCTATGCAGTGGATGCAGTGAATGTTCAGTGATTGTAGTGCTCGTGCAGTGCCAATTCAGCTGGATGCAGTGTAGCTGCAGTGGTTGCAGAGCCCCATGCCATGTCTCTGAATGTGGATGCTGTGCCCAAGCAGTGTCTTAAGTGTGATTCAAGGTGGATGCAGTATGTGGTGAAGTAAGATTCAGTGCCCATCATGGACGATGCAGTGATCCTGCAGTCATTGCAGTGCACCTGCATTACCACTTCATCTGGATGCAGTGCCCATGCAGTGAATGCTGAGTACCAAATGTTGATTGCCGTACGTTGTGGCAGAGTTTGCAGAGCCCTGGAGTTGTATGCAGTGAGCAGGCAGTGATTGCAGTATGCCTTCAATGCAAATTCAGGTGGATGCTGTGTCCCTGCAGTGGTTGCAATGCCCACTGCATTGTCCTGGAATATGGATGCAGTGCTCATGCAGTGGATGTGCTGTCCCACAATGTGGAGGCATTGTGGTGTGTTGTAGTATGGAGTGCCGAAGAAGGTGAATTCAGTGATCCTGCAGTGATGGCAGTGCACCTGCAGCGCCACTTCAGCTGGATGCAGTGTTGCTGCAGTGGTTGCAGTGCCCCCTGCATTGTCCGGGAATGTGGATGCAGTTCCCAGGCAGTGGATGCATTGTCCCACAAGGTGGATGCAGTATGTTATGACGGATGATGCAGTTCTCATGAAGGTGGATGCAGTGTCCCTTCAGTGCTTGCAGTGCCCCCTGCATTGTCCGGGAATGTGGATGCAGTGGTGATGCAGTGGATGCAGTGTCACACAAGGTGGATGCAGTATATTGTGATGGAGGATGCAGGGCCCCTTAAGGTGGATGCTGTGATGCTGCAGTGGTTGCAGTTCCCCCTACAGTTCACAGAATGTGGATGCAGTGCCCATGAAGTAGTGGCAGTGACCCACAAGGTGGATGTCGTATGTTGTGATGGAAGATGCAGTGCCCACGAAGTTGGATGCAGTGAGCCAGTGCTGAATGCAGTGCACCTGCAGTGCGACTTCAGCTGTATGCAGTGTCCCTGCAGTGGTTGCAGTGCCGACTGCATTGTCCAAGAACTTGGATGCAGTGCGCAGCCATTGGATGCAGTGTCCCACAAAGTGCATGCAGTATGTTGTGACTGAGGATGCAGTGCACCTGAGGGTGGATGCTGTGATCCGGCAGTGGTTGCAGTGCACCCTGCTGTGTCTCTGAATGTGCATGCTCTGAACATGAAGTGAAAGCAGTGATCCTGCAGTGATTGCAGTGCACCTGCATTTCCACATAAGCTGGAATCAGTGTCCCTGCAAGGGTTGCAGTGCCACCTTCTGTGTTGCTGAAGGTGAATGCAGTGCCCATGCAGTGGAGGCAGTGTACCTAAAGGTTTATGCAGTATGTTGTGACAGAGGATCCAGTGCCCATGAAGGGGGATGCAGTGTCCCTCCAGTGGTGGCAGTGCTCCCAGCATTGTCCTGAAATGTTGATGCAGTGCCTATCCATTGGATGCAGTGAATCTTCAGTGATTGCAGTGTGCCTGCAGTGCCACTTCAGCTAGATGCAGTGTCCCTGCAGTGGATGCAGTGTCCCTGCATTTCCACATCAGCTGGAAGCAGTGTCCATGCTGTGCTTGCAGTGCCCCATTTTGTGTCCCTGAGTGTGGATGCAGTGCACAAGCAGTGGATGCAGAGTAGCAAAAGTTGGTTGCCGTATGTTGTGACAGAGGATGCAGTGTCCCCTAGTTGGATGCAGTGAGCTGGCAGTGATTGCCGTACACATTCAGTGCCACTTCAGCTCGATGCGGTGTCCCTGCAGTGGTTGCTGTGCCCACTGCATTGTGCGAGAATGTGGATGCAGTGCCCAGGCATCGGATGCAGTGACCCACAATGTGGATGCAGTATGTTGTGACGGAGAATGCAGTGCCCACGATATTGGATGCAGTGAGCAGGTAGTGATTGCAGTGCACCTGCCATTCCACTTCGGCTGCATGCGCTGTCACAGCATGGTTGCAGTGCCCCGTTCTGTGTTCCTGAATGTGGATGCGGTTCCCATGCAGAGGATGCAGAGTTCCAAATGTTGGTTGCCGTATGTTGTGACAGATGATGCAGTGCCCTAGAGTTGGATGCAGTGATCCTACAGTGATTACAGTGCATCTTCATTGCCTCTGCAGCTGAAGCCAGTGTCCCTGCAGTGGTTGTAGTGCCCCCTGCATTGTCCCTGAATGTGGATGCAGTGCCTATGCACTGGATGCAGTGTCCCAAAAGGTGCATGCAGTATGTTGTGAGGGAGGATGCAGTGCACATGAGGGTGGATCCCCTGATCCAGCACTGGTTGCAGTGCACCCTGCTGTGTCTCTGAATGTGCATGCTGTGAACATGCAGTGGATGCAGTGATCCTGCAGTGATTACAGTGCACCTGCATTTCCACATCAGCTGGAAGCAGTGTCACTGCAGTGGTTGCAGTGCCACCTTCTGTGTCCCTGAAGGTGAATGCAGTGCCAATGCAGTGGATGCAGAGTACCTAAAGGTTTATGCAGTATGTTGTGAAGGAGGATGCTGTGTCCATGAAGTTGGATTCAGTGTCCCTGCAGTCGATGCATTCCCCCTGGCACTGTCCAGGAATTTGGAAGCAGTCGTCATGCTGTGGATGCTGTGTTTCACAAGGTGGATGCAGTATGTTTTATCGGAGGATGCAGTGCCCATGCAGTGGATGCAGAGTACCAAACGCTGGTTGACGTATGTTGCAACAGAGGATGCAGTGCCCAAGAGTTGGATGCAGTGAGCCAGCAGTGATTGCCATACACCTTCAGTGCCACTTCAGCTGGATGCAGTGTCGCTGCAGGGGTTGTAATGCCCACTGAATTGTCCTGGAATGTGGATGAAGTGCTCATGCAGTGGATGCAGTGTACCACAATGTGGAGGCATTGAGGTGTGTTGTAGTATGCAGTGCCGATGAAGGTGAATGCAATGATCCTTCAGTGATGGCAGTGTGCCTGCAGTGCCACTTCAGCTGGATGCAGTGTACCTGCAGTGTTTGCAGAGCGGCCTGCCATGTGACTGAATTTGGATGCAGTGCCCATGCAGTGTCTATAGTGTGACCCAAGGTGGATGCAGTATGTTGTGAAGAGGGACTCAGTGCCCAAGAAGGATGATGCAGTGATGCTGCAGTGATTGCAGTGCACCTGCAGTGACCCTGAATCTGGATGCAGTGCCCATGCTGTGGATACAGTGTCCCACAAGGTGCATGCAGTATGTTGTGACTGAGGATTCAGTGCCCCTGTGGGTGGATGCAGTGATCCGGCAGTGGTTGCAGTGCACCCTGCTGTGTCCCTGATGTGGATGCTGTGAACATGCAGTGGATGCAGTAATCCTGCAGTGATTGCAGTGTGACTGCATTTCCACATCAGCCGGAAGCAGTGCTGCTGCAGTGGTTGCAGTGATGCCTTCTGTGTCTCGGAAGGTGAATGCAGTACCCATGCAGTGGATGCAGTGTACCTAAAGGTTTGTACAGTATGTTGTGACGGAGGATGCAGTGCCCATGTAGGTGGATGCAGTGTCCCTGCAGTGGTTGGAGTGCCCCCGGCATTGTCCTGGAATGTGGATGCAGAGGTCATGTAGTGCATGTATGTCCCACAAGGTGGATACAGTATGTTGTCACGGAGGATGCAGTGCCCACGAAGGTGGATGCACTGACCCTGCAGTGATTGCAATGTGCCTGCCATGCAACTTCAGCTGGATGCAGTGTTGCTGCAGTGGTTGCAGTGCCCCGTGCAGTGTACCTGAATGTGGATGCAGTGCTCATGCAGTGGATTCAGTGTCCCACAAGGTGAATGCCTTATGTTGTGTTGTAGGATTCAGGGATCATGAGGGAGGCTGCAGTACCCCGTGCAGTCATTGCAGTGAACTTGCAGTTCCAGTTCAGCTGGCTGCAGTGTCCCTGCTGTGGTTCCAGTGCCCCGTTCTGAGTCCCTGAATGTGGATACAGTGCCCATGCAGTTGATGCAGAGTACCAAAAGTTGATTGCTGTATCTTGTGATAGAGTATGCAGTTCCCACGAGTTGGATACAGTGAGCCAGCAGTGATTGCAGTATGCCTTCAGTGCCACTTCACCTGAATGCATGGTCCCTGCAGTGGTTGCAATGACCCCTGAATTGTGCTGGAATGTGTATGCAGTGCTCATGCAGTGGATGCAGTGTCCCACAATGAGGGGGGATTGTGGTGTGATGTATATGCAGTGCCAAAGAAGGTGAATGCAGTGATCCTGCAGTGAGGGCAGTGCACCTGCAGTGCCACTTCAGCTGGATGTAGTGTCACTGCAGTGGTTGCAGTGCTCCCTGCATTGTCCAGGAATGTGGTTGCAGTGCCGAGACAGTGAATGCAGTGTCCCACAAGGTGGATGCAGTATGTTATGACGGATGATGCAGTTCTCATGAAGGTGGATGCAGTGTCCCTGCAGTGCTTGCAGTGCCCCCAGCATTGTCCGGGAATGTCGATGCAGTAGTCATACAGTGGATGCAGTGAACCACAAGGTGGATGCAGTATGTTGTGATGGAGTGTGCGGGGCCCATGAAGGTGGATGCAGTGATGCTGCAGTGGTAGCAGTGCCCCCTACAGTTCCCTGAATGTGGATGTATTGCCCATGCAGTAGTTGCAGTGTCCCACAATGTGGATGTCGTACGTTCTGATGGAAGATGCCATGTCCACGAGTTCGATGCTGTGAGACAGTGTGGAGTGCAGTGCACCTGCAGTGTGACTTCAGCTGTATGCAGTGTCCCTTCAGTGGTTGCCATTCCGACTGCATTGTCTGAGAACGTGCATGCACTACCACGGCATTGGATGCAGTGTCCCACAAGGTGCATGCAGTATGTTGTGATGGAGGATGCAGTGCCGATAAAGGTGGATGAAGTGATCCTGCAGTGGTTGCAGTGCACCCTGCTTTGTGCATGAATGTGGATGCTGTGAACATGCAGGGGATGCAGTGATCCTGCAGTGATTGCAGTGCACCTGCATTTCCACATCAGCTGGAAGCAGTGTCCCTGCAGGGGTTGCAGTGCCACCTTCTGTGTCCCCTAAGGTGAATTCAGTGCCCATACAGTGTATGCAGTGTACCTAAAGGTTTATGCAGTATGTTGTTATGGATGATTCAGTGCCCATGAAGGTGGATGCAGTATCCCTGCAGTGGTTGCAGTGCCCCCGGCATTTTCCTGGAATGTTGATGCAGTGGCAATGCTGTGGATGCAGTGAAACTTCAGTGATTGGAGTGTGCCTGCGCTGCCACTTCACGTGGATGAAGTTGTCATGCTGTGGATGGAGTGTCTCACAAGGCGGATGCACAATGTTTTGTCGGAGGATGCAGTGCCCATGAAGGTGGATGCGGCGAACCTACAGTGGTTGCAGTGCCACCTACAGTTTCCCTGAATTTGGATGCCGTGCCCATGAAGGGCATGAAGTGTCCCACAAGGTGGATGCAGTATGTTGTGACGGAGGATGCAGTGACCACAAACGTGGATGCAGTGAGCCTGCAGTGATTGCAGTGCACCTGCAGTGCCACTTCAGATGGATGCAGTGTTGTGCAGTGGTTGCAGACACAACTGCAGTGTCCCTGATCGTGGATGCAGTGGCCATGCCGTGGATGCAGTGTCCCACAATGTGCATGCAGTATGTTGTGAAGGAGGATGCAGTGCCCATGAAGGTGGATGCAGTGATCCTGCAGTGGTTGCAGTGCCCCGTTTTTGTCCCTGAATGTGGATGCTGTTCCCATGCAGTGGATGCAGATTACCAAAAGTTGGTTGCCGTATGTTGTGACAGAGGATGCAGTGCCCATGATAAGGTTGCAGTGAGCCAGCAGTGATTGCTGTATGCCTTCAGTGCCACTTCAGATGGATGAAGGGTCGCTGCAGTGTTTGCTATGCACACTGCATTGTCCTGGAATGTGGATGAAGTGCTCATGCAGTGGATGAAGTGTCCCACAATGTGGATGCATTGAGGTGTGTTGTAGTACGCTGTGCCATTGAACGTGAATGCAGTGATCCTGCAGTGATTGCAGTGCGACTGCAGTGCCACTTCAGCTGGATGCAGTGTAGCTGCAGTGGTTGCAGAGCAGCCTGGGGTGTGTCTGAATGTGGATGCAGTGCCAAGGCAGTGGATGCAGCATCCCACAAGGTGGATGCAGTATGTTATGATGGATGATGCAGTTCTCATGAAGGTGGATGCAGTGTCCCTGCAGTTCTTGCAGTGCCCCCCGCATTGTCCGGGTGTGTGGATGCAGGAGTCATGCAGTGTATACAGTGTACCAAAACGTGGATGCAGTATGTTGTGATGGAGAGTGTAGGCCCCATGAAGGTGGATGCAGTGATGCTGCAGTGGTTGCACTGGCCCCTACAATTACCTGAATGTTGATGCATTGCCCATGCAGTAGTTGCAGTGTCCCACAAGGTGGGTGTTCTATGTTGTGATGGAAGATGCAGTGCCCAAGAAGGTGGATGCAGTGAGCAGGTGCTGAATGCAGTGCACCTTCAGTGCGACTTCAGCTGTATGCAGTGTCCCTTCAGTGGTTGCAGTGTCCACTGCATTGTCGGAGAACGTGGATGCAGTGCCCAGGCATTGGATGCAGTGTCCCACAAAGTGCATGCAGAATGTTGTGAGAGAGGCTGCAGTGCCCATGAAGGTGGATGCAGTGATCCTACAGTGGTTGCAGTGCCCCATTCTGTGTCCCTGAATGTGGATGCAGTGTCCCTGCTGTGGTTGCAGTGCCCCTGGCATTGTCCAGGAATGTTCGTGCAGTGCCAATGCAGTGGTTGCAGTGAAACTTCAGTGACTGGAGTGCGCCTGCAGTTCCACTTCAGCTGGATGCAGTGGTCATGCAGTGGATGCAGTGTCTCACAAGGCAGATGCACTATGTTTCGTTGGAGGATGCAGTGCCCATGAAGGTGGATGAGGTGAACCTACAGTGGTTTCAGTGCCCCCTACAGTTTCCCTGAATGTGGATGCAGTGCCCAAGCAGGGCATGCAGTGTCCCACAAGGTGGATGCAGTATGTTGTGACGAATGATTCAGTGCCCATGAAGGTGATGCAGTGTCCCTGCAGTGGTTGAAGTGCACCCTGCTGTGTCCCTGAATGTGGATGCTGTGAACATGCAGTGCATGCAGTGATCCTGCAGTGGTCACAGAGCGCCTCCCTTTCCACATCAGCTGGAAGCAGTGTCCCTCCAGTGGTTTCAGTGCCCCCTACAGTTCCCTGAGTGTGGATGCATTGCCCATTCAGTAGTTGCACTGTCACACAAGGTGGATGTCGTATGTTGTGGTGGAAGATGCAGTGCCCATGAAGGTGGATGCAGTGTCCCTGCACTGGTTGCAGTGCAACCGGCATTGTCCTGGAATGTTGATGTAGAGCCAATGCAGTGGATGCAGTGAAACTTCAGTGATTGCAATGTGCCTGCAGTGCCACTTCAGCTGGATGCAGTGCAGCTGCAGTGGTTGCAGAACGGCCTACCATGTGCCTGAATGTGGATGCAGTGCCCATGCAGTGGATGCAGTGTCCCACAAGGTGCATGCAGTATGTTGTGATGGAGGATGCAGTGCCCATGAGGGTGGATGCAATGATCCGGCAGTGGTTGCAGTGCACCCTGCTGTGTCCCTGATGTGGATGCTGTGAACATGCAGTGGATGCAGTGACCCTGCACTGATTGAAGTGCTCCTGCATTTCCACATCAGCTGGAAGCAGTGTCCCTGCAGGGTTTGCAGTGCCACCTTCTGTGTCCCCGAAGGTGAATGTGGTGCCCATGTAGTGAATGCAGTGCACCTAAAGGTTTATGCAGTATGTTGTGATGGAGGATGCAGTGCCCATGAAGGTGGATGCAGTGACCCTGCAGTGGTTGCAGTGTACCTGAATGTGGATGCAGTGCTCATGCAGTGGATTCAGTGTCCCACAAGGTGGATGTCTCATGTTGTGTTGGAGGATTAAGGGATCAGGAAGGAGGATGAAGTGCTCTTACAGTATTTGCAGCACATCTGCAGTGCCAATTCAGCTGGTTGCAGTTTCCCTGCAGTGGTTGGGGAGCCCCATTCTGTGTCTCTGAATGTGGATGCAGTGCCCATGCAGTGGATGAAGAGTACCAAAAGTTTGTTGCCATATTTTGTGACTGAGGATGCAGTGCCCACAAGTCAGATGCAGTCATCCAGCAGTGGTTGCAGTACGCCTTCAGTGCCAATTCAGCTGAATGCAGTGTCCCTGCGGTGGTTGCAATACCCCCTGGATTGTCCGGGAATGTGGATGCAGTGCTCATGCAGTGGATGCAGTGTCCCAGAATGTGGAGGCATTGTGGTGTGTTGTACTATGCAGTGCCAATGTAGTTGACTGCAGTGATTCAACAGTGATGGCGGTGTGCCTGCATTGCCACTTCAGCTTAATGCAGTGTCCCTGCAGTGGTTGCAGTGCCCCCTGCATTGTCCGGGAATGTGGATGCAGTGCCCAGGCAGTGGATGCAGTGTCCCACAAGCTGGATGCAGTATGTTATGACGGATGATGCAGTTCTCATGAAGGTGGATGCAATGTTCCTGCAGTGCTTGCAGTGCCCCCTGCATTGTGCGTGAATGTGGATGCAGTAGTCATGCAGTGGGTGCAGTGTCTCACAAGGTGGATGCAGTATGTTGTGATGGAGGGTGCAGGGCCCATGAAGGTGTATGCAGTGATGCTGCAGTGGTAGCATTGCCCCCCTACAGTTCCCTGAATGTGGATGCATTGCCCATGCCGTAGTTGCAGTGTCCGACAATGTGGATGCTGTATGTTCTGATGGAAGATGTAGTGCCCAAGAAGTTGGATGTAGTGAGCTGGTGCTGAATGCAGTGCACCTGCAGTGCGACTTCAGCTGTATGCAGTGTCCCTTCAGTGGTTGCCATGCCCACTGCATTGTGCGAGAACATGGATGCAGTGCCCAGGCATTGGATGCAGTGTCCCACAAGGTGCATGGAGTATGTTGTGATGGAGGATGCAGTCCCCATGAAGGTGCATGCAGCGATCCGGCAGTGGTTGCAGTGCACCCTGCTGTGTCCCTGAATGTGGATGCTGTGAACATGCAGTGGATGCAGTAATCCTGCAGTGATTGCAGTGCGCCTGCATTTCCACATCAGCTGGAAGCAGTGTGCCTGCAGGGGTGGCAGTGCTGCCTTCTGTGTCCCCGAAGGTGAATGCAGTGACCATGCAGTGAATGCAGTGTACCTAAAGGTTTATGCAGTATGTTGTGCCGGAGGATGCAGTGCCCATGAAGATGAATGCCGTTTCCCTGCAGTGGTTGCAGTGCCCCCGGCATTGTCCTGGAATGTTGATGCAGTGCCAATGCAGTGGATGCATTGAAAGTTCAGTGATTGGAGTGCACCTGCAGTGCCACTTCACCTGGATGCAGTGTTGCTGCAGTGGTTGCATAGCCAACTGCAGTTTCCCTGAACGTGGAGGCAGACCCCATGCAGCGGATGCTGTGTACCTAAAAGTTTATAGAGTATGTTGTGAAGGAGGATGCAGTGCCCATGAAGGTGGTTGCAGTGCCCCCAGCTTTGTCCTGAAATATGGATTCAGTGGTCATGCAGTGGATGCAGTGTCTCACAACGGTGGATGCAGTATATTTTGTTGGAGGATGCAGTGCCCATGAAGGTGGATGCGGTGAATCCTCAGTGCTTGCAGTGCCCCCTACAATTTTCCTGAATGTGGATCCAGTGCCCATGCAGAGCATGCAGTGTCCCACAAGGTGGATGCAGTATGCTGTGACGGAGGATGCAGTGCCCACAAAGGTGGATGCAGTATCCCTGCAGTGGTTGCAGTGCCCCCTGCATTGGCCCTGAATGTTGATGCAGTGCCCATGCATTGGATGCAGAATAACCCAAGGTGTATGCAGAATGTTGGGATGAAAGATGTATTGCCCATGTAGGTGGATGCAGTGATCCTGGACTTGTTGCAGTGCACCCTGCAGTTTACCTGAATGTGAATGCACTGCCCATGCAGCAGATGCAGTGGCGTCCAAGGTGGATGCAGTATGTTGTGATGTAGGATGCAGTGCCCCTGAAGGACAATGCAGTGATCCTGCAGTGATTGCAGTGTGCCTGCATTTCCACATCAGCTGGATACAGTGCAAATGCAGTGGCTGCAGGGGCCACTTCTGTGTCTCTGAATGTGGATGCAGTGCCCATGCAGCGAATGAAGTGTGACCCAAGCTGGATGCAGCATGTTGTGACAGATGATGCAGTGCCCACGAAGGTGGATGCAGTGTCAACTGCAGTGGTTGCAGTGCCCCTGGCATTGTCCTGGAGTGTGGTTGCGGTAGTCATGCAGTGGGTGCAGTGTCCCAATGGTGGATGCAGTATGTCGTGAATGGAGGACGCAGTGCCAATGAAGGTGGATGCAATGATCCTGCAGTGGTTGCTGATGCTGCTACAATTCCCTGAATGTGGATGCAGTTCCCATGCATTAGTTTCAGTGTCCCACAAGGTGGATGCAGTATGTTGTGACCAAGGATGCAGTGCCGACAAACGTGGATGCTGTGAGCCTGCAGTGATTGCAGTGTAGCTGCACTGCCACTTCAGCGTTCTGCAGATTCCCTGCAGTGGTTGCAGTGCCTCCTGCATTGTCCCTGAATTTTGATAGAGTGCACATGCAGTGGATGCAGTGTCCAACAAGATGGATGCAGTATGTTATGACGGATGATGAAGTCCTCATGGAGGTGGATGCAGTGTGCCTGCAGTGCTTGCAGTGCCCCCTGCATTGTCTGGGAATGTGGATCTAGTAGTCATGCAGTGGATGCAATGTCCCCCAAGGTGGATGCAGTATGTTGTGATGGAGAATGCAGGGCCCATGAAGGTGGATGCAGTGAGCCTGCAGTGTTTGCAGTGCACCTGCAGTGCCCCTTCAGCTGTATGCAGTGTCCCTCCAGTGTTTGCAATGCCCCCCGCATTGTCCAGGAATGTGGATGCAGTAGTCATGCAGTGGATTCAGTGTCCCACAATGTGGATGCAGGTTGTTGTGACGGAAGATGCAAGGTGAATGAATGTGGATGCAGTGATGCTGTAGTGGTTGCATTACCCCCTACAATTCCCTGAATGTGGATGCAGTTCCCATGCAGTAGTTGCAGTGTTCCACAAGGTGGATGCAGTATGTTGTGACATAGGATGCAGTGCCCATGAAGGTGGATGCAGCAGTGCCAAAGCCACATGCCAGCTAGGCCTGAACCAAGTACCTGTCACACTTGAATCACAGGTCAGCCTCACTTGAAGCACGTGTCAGCCACACTGGCACAACTTGCCTGCCATGCCAGAACCACGTGCCAAACATGCCACAAACACATGTGAGCCAGGCTTTAGCAGCACCTCGGCCGTGCATGAGCTACACTGGAGCCATGTGTGAGCCATGCGTGACAAAAGCCTGAATCATGTGTCAGTCACATGGGAGCCAGTGCTGTGGCACTCCTGCATCATGTGTGAGCCATGGCTGAGCTATGCCTGAAACACGTGTGAATGTGTCTTCTACCACATGTGACCCACACATGTTGTGTGTGAGCCACAGCTGCAATACAACCAAATCATGTGTGAGCCCTACATGAACCACATGTGAGACACCCTGAAGCAAATCTGAAGCACCTGTGAAACACACATGATCGATGCTTGAACTGCACATGAACCACAGGGGAGGCACACATGAAACACAGGTGAGCCATGCGGGAGCCACGTGACAGCCATGACTGAGTATGCGGGAGCCAGGTTTCAAAAACATGTGAGTCATGTGGCAGCCACATCTGTATGGCATGTCACATGTCACCACATTTCTGCCACACATGGATCCTGTGCGATGCATGCCTGAGTCACTGGTCAGCCATGCCTGAGACATCAGTCAGCCATACCGGAGCCATGTTGCAAAGATGCCTGAATCGCATGTCAGCAACTCCTGTACCACATGCCTCCCATGTGTGCACCAAGCACCAGCCACCCCTGAAGCACACAAAGGCCATGCATGAAGCATGTGTGACCCACACCAGAGTGACATGTCATGCACGCCTGTCTCACGTGTCTTCCTCACCTGAGTCATGTGTCAGCCACACCTGAATAAACTGTGAGGCACTCCTGAGTCACGGCTCAGCAGTGCCGCAGTCACGTGCCAGCCCATCCTGAACCAACTGCCAGTCACACTTGAACCACAGGTCAGCCTCACTCAAAGCACATGTCAGCCACACTGGCAAAACTTGCATGCCATGCCGGAACCACGTGCCAACCATGCCACAAAAACATGTGAGCCACGCCTGAGCAACACCACAGCCATGCATGAGCCACTCCTGAGCCTTCTGTAAGCCAAGCATGACAAAATCCTGAATCACGTGTCCGCCACATGGGTGCCAGTGCTGTGGCATGCCTGCATCATCTGGGAGCCATGGCTGAGCTATGCCTTAACCACCAGTGAAAGTGTCTTCTACGATATGTGACCCACACGAGTCTTGTGTGAGCAAGGCCTGAATTACAGCCGAACCATGTGTGAGCCATGCATGAACCACATGTGAGACACCCTTGAAGCACATCTGAACCAACTGAGAAACACACATGATAGATGATTGAACAGCACATGAACCGCAGGGGAGCCACACATGAAACACAGCTGAGCCATGCAGGAGCCATGTGCCAGCCATGAGTGAGTAAGCAGGAGCCAAGTTTCAGCAACCTGTGAGTCACGTGGGAGCCACACCTGTACAGCATGTCACACACACGTGACCACATGTCTGCCACATATGGATCCTGTGTGATGCATGCCTGAGTCACGTGTCAGCCATGCTTGAGACATGTGTGAGCCACACCAGGGTCATGTTTCACACATGCCTGGGTCACATGTCGGCCACGACTGAACCACCTGCCACCCATGCATGAACCCTGCACCAGCCACCCCTGAAACACATGAAGGCCATGCATGAGCCATGTGTGAAGCAGACCCAGGTGACATGTCATGCACGCCTGTGTCATGTGGCCACCTCACCTGAGTCATGTGTCAGCCACGCCTGCATGATGTGTGAGCCACACCTGAGTCACATCTCAGCCATGCTGATATCATGTGCCAGCCTGTCCTGAACCAAGTGCCAGTCACACTTGAACCACACATCAGCCTCACTCGAAGCATGTGTCAGCCACACTGGCACAACTTGCCTGCCATGCCTGAACCACGTGAAAACCATGCCACAAACACAGGTGAGTCATGCTTGAGCAGTACCACAGCTGTGCATGTGCCACACATGAGCCATGTGTGAGCTATGCGTGGCAAAAGCCTGAATCATGTGTCAGATAGGTGGGAGCCAGTGCTGTGGCACGCCTACATCACGTGTGAGCCATGGCTGAGCTATGCCTTAACCACTGGTGAAAGTGTCCTCTACAATATGTGACCCACAAGAGTCATGTGTCAGCCATGCCTGAAATACACCCGAACCATGTGTGAGCCATGCATGAACCACATGTGAGACACTCTTGAAGCACATCTAAACCACGTGTGAAACACACATGTTCGATGCTTGAATCACACATGACCCACAATGGAGCCACACATGAAACACAGCTGAGCCATGTGTGAGCCACGTGCCAGCCATGAGTGAGTATGTGGGAGCCACGTTTCAGCAACCTGTGAGTCACTTGGGAGCCACACCTGTATGGCAGGTCACACACGGGTGATCACATGTCTGCCACACATGGATCCTGTGCAATGCATGCCTGAGTCACGTGTCAGCCATGCCTTAGAAATGTGTGAGCCACACCGGGGTCATGTTTCACACATGCCTGTGTCACATGTCAGCCACGCCTGAACCACCCTGACACCCATGCGTGAACCATGCACCAGCCACCCCTGAACCACACGATGGCCATCCATGAGCCATATGTGAAAAAACCCAGGTGACATTGCACGCCGGACTGTGTCACGTGACCTCCTGACGTGAGTCATGTGTCAGCAATGCCTGAATAATGTGTGAGTCATGTCTCAGCTGTGCTGTTGTCACGTGACAGCTCGGCCTGAACAAACTGTCAGTCACACTTGAACCACAGTTCAGCCTCACTCGAAGCACCTGTCAGCCACACTGGCACAACTTGCCTGCTATGCCTGAGCCACGTGACAAACATGCCAACAGGGGAGCCACCCATGAAACACTGCTGAGCCATGTGTGAGACAGGTGGCAGCCATGACTGAGTATGTGGGAGCCCCGTTTCAGCAACCTGTAGTCACGTGGGTGCCACCCATGTATGGCACATGACTCCTGCGTGATCACATTTCCGTCACACATGGATACTGGGTGATGAATGCCTGAGTCACGTGTCAGCCATGCCTGACACATGTGTCAGGCACACCAGAGTCCTGTTTCACACATGCCGGAGTCACATTTCAGCCAGGCCTGAACCACCTGTCACCCATGCGTGCACCATGCACCAGCCACCCCTGAAACACACGAAGGCCATGCAGGAACCATGTGGGAACTACATCTGTGTGATGTGTCAGGCACACCTGTGTCACGTTTCCATCTCACCTGAGTCATGTGTCAGCCATGCCTGAACAACGTGCGAACTACGCCTGTGTCAAGGCTCAGCCACGCCAAGTCACGTGCCAGCCAGGCCTGAATCCAGTGCCAGTCACACTTGAACCACAGGTCAGCCTCACTTGAAGCACGTGTCAGCCACACTGGCACAACCTGCCTGCCATGCCTGAACCACGTGCCGCCCATGACAAAAACACATGTGAGCCACGCCTGACAAACACCACAGACATGCATAAGCCACATTGGAACCATGTGTGAACCATGCGTGACCAAAGCCTGTATCATGTGTAAGCCACATGGGAGCCAGTTCTTTGGCACATCTGTGTCATGTGTGAGCCATGGCTGAGCTATGCCTGAACCACGTGTGAGAGTGTCCTTAACCATATGTGACCCAGACAAGTCATGTGAGATTCATGCCTGAATTACACCCAAACCATGTGTGAGCCATGCAGGAACCACATGGGAGACACCCTTGAACCACATTGGAAGAACCTGGGAAATGCACATGTTCCATTCTTGAACCACGCATGAACCACAGGGGGTCAACACATGAAACACAGCTGAGCCATGCATGAGCCACTTGGCAGCCATGATTGAGTGTGAGATCCACGCCTGAATTACAAGCAAACCATGTGTCAGCAATGCAGGAACCACATGGGAGACACCCTTGAACCACTTCTGAAGAACCTGGGAAACGCACATGTTCCATTCTTTAACCACGCATGAACCACAGAGGAGCCACCCATGAAACACTGCTGTTCCAGGTGTGAGACAGGTGGCAGCCATGACTGAATATGTGGGAGCCACGTTTCAGCAACCTGTAGTCACGTGGGAGACACCCATGTACGGCATGTGACTCCTGTGTGATCACCTTTCCATCACACATGACTACTGGGTGAGGAATGCCTTAGAAACGTGTCAGCCATGCCTGACACGTGTGTCAGACACACCGGAGTCCTGTTTCACACATGCCAGAGTCACATTTCAGCCACGCCTGAACCACATGCCACCCATGCATGCACCATGCAGCAGCCACCCCTGAACCACACGAAGGCCATGCATGAACGATGTGTGAACCACACCTGCCTGATGTGTCAGGCACGCCTGTGTCACTTTTCCAACTCACCTGAGTCACATGTCAGCCACGCCTGAACAATGTGTGAACCACGCCTGTGTCAAGGCTCAGCTGTGCCAAGTCACGTGACAGACAGGCTTGAACCAAGTGCCAGTCACTCTAGAACCACATGTAAGCCTCACTTGAAGCACGTGTCAGCCACACTGGCACAGCTTGTCTGCCATGCATGAGTGACGTTCCGCTCATGCCAAAAACACATGTGTGACACGCCTGACCAACACCACAGACATGCATTAGCCACACCTGAACCATGTGTGAGCCCTGCGTGACCATAGCCTGTATCATGTGTCAGCAACATGGGAGCCAGTTCTGTGGCATGCCTGAGGCACGTGTGAGCCATGGCTGAGCTATGCCTGAACCACCTGTGAGAGTGTCCTCAACCATATGTGACCCAGACGAGTCGTGTGAGATCCACGCCTGAATTACAACCGAGCCATGCATGAGCCATGCAGGAACCACATGGGAGATACCCTTGAACCACATCTGAACAACCTGTGAAACACACATATTCCATGCTTTCACCACACATGAACCACAGGGGAGCCAGACATGAAACACAGCTGTGCAATGTGTGAGCCATGTGGCGGACATGATTGAGTATGTGGGAGCCAGGTTTCAGCAACCTGTAGTCACGTGGTAGCCACCCATGTACGGCATGTGACTCCTGCGTGATCACCTTTCCTTCACACATGGATACTGGGTGATGAATTTCTGAGTCACATGTCAGCTATGCCTGACACATGTGTCAGCCACACCAGAATCCTGTTTCTCATAGGCCAGAATCACATTTCACCCACTCCTGAACCAACTGCCACCCATGCGTGCACCATGCACCAGCCACCCCTGAACCACATGAAGGCAATGCATGAACCATGTGTGAACCACACCTGCGTGACGTGTCAGCCATGCCTGTGTCACGTTTCCAACTCAGCTGAGTCATGTTTCAGCCACGCCTGAAGAACGTGTGAACCACGCCTGTGTCAAGGCTCAGCCACGCAATGTCACATGCCAGAGAGGAGAGAACCAAGTGCCAGTCAAACTTGAACCACAGGTAAGCCACACTTGAAGCACGTGTCAGCCACACTGGCACAACCTGAATGCCATTCCACAACCACGTGCCACCCATGGCAAAAACACATGTGAGCCACGCCTGAGGAACACCACAGACATGCATGAGCCACACCTGAACCACGTGTGAGCCATGCGTGACCAAAGCCTGTATTATGTGTCAGCCACATGGGAGCCAGTTCTGTGGAACGCATGCGTCACGTGTGAGCCATTGCTGAGCTATGCCTGAACCACGTCTGAGAGTGTCCCCAACCATATGTGACCCAGACGAGTTGTGTGAGATCCAAGCCTGAATTACACCCAAACCATGTGTGAGCCATGCAGGAACAACATGGGAGACACCCTTGAACCACATGTGAAGGACCTGTGAAACACACATGTTCCATGCTTCAAGCACACATGAACCACAGGGGAGCCACCAATGAGACACAGCTGAGCCATGCGTGAGCAACGTGGCAGCCATGACTGAGTATGTGGGAGCCACGTTTCAGCATCCTGTAGTCCCGTGGGAGACACCCTTGTACGGCATGTGACTCCTGCGTGATCACCTTTGTGTCACACATTGCAACTGGACGATGAATGCCTGAGTCAGGTGCCAGCCATGCCTGACACATGTGTCAGCCACACCAGAGTCCTGTTTCACACATGCCGGAGTCACATTTCAGCCACGTGTGAACCACCTGCCGCCCATGTGTGCACCGTGCTCCAGCCACCCCTGAACCACACGAAGGCCATGCATGAACCATAAGTGATCCACACCTGCGTGATGTGTCAGGCATGCCTGTGTCACGTTTCCACCTCACCTGAGTCACGTGTCAGCCATGCCTGAACAACGTGTGAAACACGCCTGTGTCAAGGCTCAGCTGCGCCAAGTCTCGTGCCAACCAGGCCTGAACAAATTGCCAGTCACACTTGGACCACAGGCCAGCCTGACTTGAAGCACCTGTCATCCATACTGGCAGAACTTGACTGCCATGCCTGAACCACATGCCACCCATGCCAAAAAAACATGTGAGCCACGCCTGACCAATACCACATATATGCATGAGCCACACCTGAACCATGTGTGAGCCATGCGTGACCAAAGCCTGTATCATGTGTCAGACACATGGGAGCCAGTTCTGTGGCACGCCTGCTTCACGTGTTAGCCATGGCTGAGCTATGCCTGAACCACGTGTGAGAGTGTCCCCAACCATATACGACCCAGACGAGTCGTGTGAGATCCACGTCTGAATTACACCCGAACCATGTGTGAGCCATGCAGGAACCACATGGGAGACACCCTGGAACCACATCTGAAGAAACTGAAACACACAGGTTCCATGCTTGAAGCACACATGAACCACAGGGGAGCCACCCATGAGACACAGCTGAGCCATGTGTGAGCCAAGTGACAGCCATGACTGAGTATGTCGGAGCCACGTTTCAGCAACCTGTAGTCCCGTGGGAGTGACCCATGTACGGCATGTGACTCCTGCGTGATCACCTTTCCATCACACATGGCTACTGGGCGATGAATGCCTGAGTCACATGTCAGCCATGCCTGACACATGTGTCAGCCACACCGGAGTCCTGTTTCAACATGCCGGAGTAACATTTCAGCCACGCCTGAACCACCTGCCACCCATGCGTGCACCATGCACCAGCCACCCCTGAACCACACGAAGGCCATGCATGAACCATGTGTGAATCACACCTGCGTGACTTGTCAGGCACTCCTGTGTCACGTTTCCACCTCACGAGCCAGCCAGGCCTTTTTTGGCGTTTTCCACAGGTGGGTCCTGCGAGTCGAGCAGGTGGTTCTGGCGTGCTCGGCAGGTGGTTCAGGCATGTCCGGCAGGTGGTTCCAGCCTGTCCAGATCGTGGTTCCGACGTGTCCAGCACGTGGTTCTGGCACGTCTGAGAGGTTGTGCCGGCATGCCCAGCATGTGATTCCAGCTTGTCTGGCAAGTGGTTCTGATGTAGCCAGCAGGTGATTTTGGCGTGTCCAGCAGGTGGTTCTGGGGAGTCGATCAGGTGGTTCTGGCATGCTCGGCAGGTGCTTCCGGCATCTCCGGCACGTGGTTTGGCATGTCTGAGAGGTTGTGCCTGCATGCCCGGCAGGTGATTCTGGATTGTCCACCATGTGGCTCTGGCATAGCCAGCAGGTGATTTTTGGCATGTCTGGCAGGTAGTTCTGGCGAGTCGAACAGGTGATTCCGTTGTGCTCGGCAGGTGGTTCAGGCGGGCCCGGCATGTGGTTCCAGTCAGTCCAGGAGCTGGTTCCGGCGTGGCCAGCCACGTGTTTCAGGCACGTGTGAGAGGTGGTTCTGGCATGCCCGGCAGGTGATTCCGGAGTGTCCGCCAAGTCGCTCTGGCATAGCCAGCAGGTTATTTTGGCGTGTATGGCAGGTGGTTCCTGCGAGTGGAGCAGGTGGTTACGGTGTGCTCGGCAGGTTGTTGTGACGTGTCCAGCATGTGGTTCCGGTCTGTCCGGGAGGTGGTTCTGGCGTGTCCAGCACATGGTTCTGAGACGTGTGAGACTTGGTTCCAGCATGCCCGGCAGGTGATTCTGGAGTGTCTGGCAAGGGGTTATGCTGTAGCCGGCAGGTGATTATGGCGTGTCTGGCAGGTGGTTCTGGCGAGTCGAGCAGGTGGTTCCGGCGAGCTCGGCAGGTGCTTCCAGACTCTCCAGCACATGGTTCTGGCACGTCTGAGAGGTGGTTCCGGCATGCCTGGCAGGTGATTCTGGAGTTTCCGGCAAGTGGTTCTGGCATAGCCCGCAGGTTATTTTGACCTGTATGGCAGGTGATTCCTGCGAGTGGAGCAGCCGGTTCTGGCATGCTTGGCAGGTGGTTCTGGCCTGTCCGGCACATGCTTCTGGCATGTCTGAGAGGTTGTGCCGGCATGCCCGGCCTGTGATTCCGGAGTGTCCAGCAAGTGGTTCTGGCTTAGCCGGCAGGTGATTTTGTCATGTCCGCCAGGTGGGTCCAGCAAGTCGAGCAGGTGGTTCTAGCGTGCTCGACAGGAGGTTCAGGCGTGTCTGGCAGGTGGTTTCTGTCTGTCCTGTAGAGGGTTCCGGCTAGTCCGGCAGGTGGTTCTGGAATGCCTGAGAGGTTGATTCGGCATGCCTGGCAGGTGATTCCAGAGTCTCTGGCACGACGTTCTGGCATTGCCGGCAGGTGATTTTCGTGTGTCCAGCAGGTGGCTCCTCCGAGTTGAGCAGGTGGTTCCGGTGTGCTCGGCAGGTGCTTGCAGCATGTCCGGCAGGTGGTTCCGGTCTGTCCAGGAGGTGGTTCCGGTGTGTCTGGCACGTGCTTCTGACACGTCTGAGACATGGTTCCGGCATGCCCGACAGGTGATTCCTGAGTGTCCGCCAAGTGGTTCTGGCATAGCCGGCAGGTAATTTTGGCATGTATGGCAGGTGGTTCCGGCCAGTAGAGCAAGTGCTTCCAGTGTGCTCGACAGGTGGTTAATGCGTGTCCACCAGGTGGTTCCGGTCTGTCCGTGAGGTGGTTCTGGCGTGTCCGGCACGTGGTTCTGGCACGTTTGAGAGATGGTTCCGGCATGCCCGGCAGGTTATTCCGGAGTGTCTGCCAAGTGGTTCTGGCATAGCCGGAAGGTGATTTTGGCGTGTCCGGCAAGTGGACCAGGCGAATCGAGCCAGTGATTCAGGCGTGCTCAGCAGGTGGTTCAGGCATGTCTGGCGGTTGGTTCCGGTCTGTCTGGAGGTCGTTCCGGCGTTTCCGACACGTGTTTCTGGCACGTTTGAGAGGTGGTTCCAGCATTTCCGGCAGGTGATTCCGGAGTGTCCACCAAGTGGTTCTGGCATAGCCAGAAGGTGATTTTGGCGTGTCCGACAGGTGATTCCTGTGAGTAGAGCAGGTGGTTCCGGCGTGCTTGGCAGGTGGTTCATGCATGTCCGGCAGGTGGTTCTGGTCAGTCCGGGAGGTGGTTCGGACGTGTCCGGCACGTGGTTGTGGCACATCTGAGAGGTGGTTCTGTGATGCCCAACAGGTGAATCCGGAGTGTCCAACAAGAGGTTCTGGCGTATCCCACAGGTGATTTTCGCGTGTCCGGCAGGTGGTTATGGCGAGGCGAGTAGGTGGGTCTGGCGTGCTCAGCAGGTGGTTCCAACGTGTCCGGCACATGGTTCTGGCACGTCTGACAGGTGGTTCTTGGATGCTCGGCAGGTGATTCCTCATTGTCCGCCAAGTAGTTCTGGCGTAGCCGGCAGGTGGTTGAGGCGAGTCCGGCAGATGGTTCCGGCGAGTTGAGCAGGTGGTTCTGGCATGCTCGGCAGGTGGTTCAGGCGTGTCCGGCAGGTGGTTCTGGTCTGTCCAGGAGGTGGTTGCGGCATGTCAGGCATGTGGATCTGGCACATCTGAGACGTGGTTCCAGCATGCCAGTAAGGTGATTCCGGAGTGTCCGCCAAGTGGTTCCGGCGTTGCCGGCAGGTGATTTTGACGTGTCTGGCAGGTGGTTCTGGCAAGTCGAGCAGGTGGTTCTGGCTTGCTCGGCTGTTGGTTCAGGCGGGTCAGGCAGGTGGTTCAGTTAGTCCAGGAGGTGGTTCCAGAGTGTCCTGCACGTGTTTCAGGCATGTCTGAGAGGTGGTTCAGGCATGCCCGGCAGGTGATTCCGGAGTGTCGGCCAAGTGGTTCTGGGGTAACTGGCAGGTGATTTTGACGTGTCCGGCAGGTGGTTGTAGTGAGGCGAGTAGGTGAGTCTGGTGTGCTCAGCAGGTGGTTCCGGTGTGTCTGGCACGTGGTTCTGGCACGTCTGAGGGGTGGTTCCGGCATGCCTGGCAAGTGATTCCGGAGTGTATGCCAAATGGTTCTGGCGTACCCGGCAGGTGATTTTGGCGTCCGACAGGTGGTTCCGGCAAGTCGAGCAGGTGGTTCCGGTGTGCTCGGCAGGTGGTTCCGGTCTGTGTGAGAGGTGGTGCCAGGTGTCCATCACGTGTTTCTGGCACGTCTGAGAGGTGGGTTTGGCATGCCCGACAGGTGATTCCGGAGATTCCGCCATGTGGTTCTGTCATGGCCTTCAGGTGATTTCGGTGTGTCCGTCAGGTTGTTCCGTTCAGTCCGTGAGGTGGTTCTGGCATGTCCTTCACGTGGTTCTGGCACATCTGAAGGGGGTTCTGTCATGCCAGGCAGGTGACTCCAGAGTGTCCCCCAAGTGGTTCTGGCGTAGCCGGCAGGTGATTTTGCTGTGTCCTGCAGGAGGTTCTGGCGAGTCGAGCTGGTGGTTCCGGCATGCTTGGTAGGTGGTTCAGGCATGTCTGGCAGGTGGTTCTGTTCTGTCCGGGAGGTGGTTCCGTCGTGTCCAGCACGTGGTTGTGGCACGTCTGAGAGGTGGTTCTGGCATGCCCGGTAGGTGATTCTGGAGTGTCCACCCAGAGGTTCTGGAGTAGCCGGTAGGCGATTTTGCCGTGTCCTGCAGGAGAGTCCGGCGAGTCGAGCAGTTGTTTCCGGAGTGCTCGGCAGGTGGTTCCGGTCTGTGCGCGAGGTGGTTCCGGGGTGTCCGGCAGGTGGTTCCGGCGTGTACTGCACGTGTTTCTGGCACATCCGAGAGGTGATACCAGCATGCCCGGCAGGTGATTCCGGAGTTTCCGACAATTGGTTCCGGCGTAGCCGACAGGTGATTTTGGCGGCTCTGGCAGGTGGTTCCGGCGAGTTGAGCAGGTCGGACCGGCGTGCTCAGCAGTGGGTTCTGGCGTGTCCGGCACGTTTTTCTGGCACGTCTGAGAGGTGGTTCCAGCATGCTTGACAGGTGATTCCTGAGTGTCCGCCACATGGTTCTGGCATAGCTGGCAGGTGATTTTTGCATGTCTGGCAGGGGTTTCTGGCGAACTGAGCAGGTGGTTCCAGCGTGCTCGGCACGTGGTTGAGGCGTGTCCGGCAGGTGGTTCCAGTCTGTCCAGGAGGAGGTTCCGGCGTGTTAGGCATGCGGTTCTGGCACATCTGAGATGTGGTTCCGGCATGCCCGGCAGGTCATTCCAGAGTGTCGGTCAAGTGGTTCTGGCATAGACGGCAGGGGATTTTAACGTGTGTGGCAGGTGGTTCCAGCGAGTCAAGCAGGTAGTTCTGGAGTGCTCAGCACATTGTCCAGGCGTGTCCTGCAGGTGGTTCTGGTCTGTCTGGCAGTTGGTTCCGGCATGTCCGACATGTGTTTCTGGCACGTCTGAGACGTGGTTCCAGCATGTCCGACAGGTGATTCCAGAGTGTCAGCCAAGTGGTTCTGGCATAGCCGGCAGGTGATTTTGGCGTATCCGGCATGTGGTTCCGGCAAGTCAAGCAGGTGGTTCCAGCATGCTTGGCAGGTGATTTTAGCGTGTCCGGCAGGTGGTTGTGGCGAGGCGAGCAGGTGGGTCCGGTGTGCTCAGCAGGTGGTTCTGGCGTGTCTGGCACGTGGGACTGGCACATCTGAGAGGTGGTTCTGGGATGCTCGGCAGGAGATTCCAGAGTGTCCGCCAAGTGGTTCAGGCATAGCCGGCAGGTGGTTCAAGCGTGTCTGGCAGGTGGTTCCGTCGAGTTGAGAAGGTGGTTTCGGTGTGCTCGGCTGCTGGTTCCGGCGTGTCCGACAGGTGGTTCTAGTTTGTCCAGGAGGTGGTTTCGGCCTGTCCGGCATGTTGTTCTGGTACGTCTGAGAGGTGGTTCCGGCATGCCCTGCAGGTGATTTTGGACTGTCCGCCACATGGTTCTGGCATACCTGGCAGGAGATTTTGGCGTATCCGGAAGGTGGTTCTGGCGGGTCGAGCAGGTGGTTCTGGTGAATCGAGCACGTGATTCTGGCGTGCTCGAAAGATGCTTCCGGTGTCACTGTCACGTGGTTCTGGCACGTCTGAGAGGTGGTTCAGGCATGCCCGGCAGGTTCTTCACGAGTGTCTGCCAAGTAGTTTTGGCATAGCCAGCAGGTGATTTTGGTGTGTCTGGCATGTGGTTCCGGCGAGTCGAGCAGGTGATTCTGACGTGCTCAGCAGGTGGTTCAGGCGTGTCCGGCAGCTGGTTCTGGTCTGTCCGGGACGTGGTTCAGGAGTGTCCGCCAGGAGGTTGTGGTGTAGCCGGATGGTGATTTTGGCGTGTCGAGCAGGTGGTTCCAGCGTGCTCATCAGGTGGTTCAGGCGTGTCCGACAGGTGCTTCCGGTCTGTCTAGGAGGTGGTTCTGGCATGTCCGGCATGTGGTTCTGGCACGTCTGAGAAGTGGTGCCAGCATGTCCGGAAGGTGATTCTGGAGTGTCGGGCAAGTGGTTCTGGCATAGCCGGCAGGTGATTTTGGCGTATCCAGTAGGTGGTTCTGGCGAGTCGAGCAGGTGGTTCCAGCATGCTCGGCAGGTGGTTCAGGCGTGTCTGACATCTGGTTCCGGTAAGTCCGGGAGGTGGTTCCGGCGTGTGCAGCACGTGGTTCTGGCACGTCTGAGAGGTGGTTCCAGGATGCTCGGCAGGTGATTCTGGAGAGTCCGACAAGTGGTTCTGGCATATCCGGCAGGTGATTCAGGTGTGTCCAGCAGGTGGTTCCTGCGAGTTGTGCAGGTGGTTCCGGCGTGCTCAGCATGTGGTTCAGGCAAGTCTGGCAGGTGGTTCTGGTGTGGACGAGAGGCGGTTCTGGCACGTGTTTCTGGCACTTCTGAGAGGAGGTTCTGGCATGCCCAGCAGGTGATTCCGGAGTGTCCGCCAAGTGGTTCCGGCCTACCCGGCAGTTGATTTTGACGTGTCCGGCAGGTGTTTACGGCGAGTCAAGCAGGTGGATCCAGTGTGCTCGGCATTTGGTTCCGGCTTGTCCAGAAAGTGGTTTTGGCACGTCAGAGAGGTGGTTCCGGCATGCCCAGTGGGTGACTCCAGTGTCCGGCAAGTGGTTCTGGTGTAGCCAGCAGGTGATTTTGGCGTGTCTGGCAAGTGGTTACCACGAGTCGAGCAGGTGGTCCCACCATGCTCGGCCAGTGGTTCATGCAAGTCTGGCAGGTGGTTCCGGTCTCTCCAGGAGGTGGTTCCGGCATGTCCAGCATGTGGTTCTGGCATGTCTGAGACGTGGTTCCGGCATGACCAGCAGGTGATTCCTGAGTGTCCGCCAAGCAGTTCTGGCGTAGCCGGCAGGACATTTTGGCATGTCCTGCAGGTGGTTCCTGCAAGTCGAGCAAGTGGTTCTGGCGTGCTCGGCAGGTGCTTCCAGCATCTCGGGCATGTGGTTTGGCACGTCTGAGAGGTGGTTCTGGCATGATCGACAGGTGATTCCAGAGTGTCTGCCAAGTGGTTCTGGCATAGTGGCACGTGATTTTGGCTTGTCCAGCAGGTCTTTCTGGCGAGTCGAAGAGGTGGTTCCGGCATGCTCGGCAGGTGCTTCTGGCATCTCCGGAACGTGGTTTGGCACATCTGAGAGCTTGTGCCGGCAAGCCCGGCAGGTGATTCTGGATTGTCTTCCAAGTGGCTCTGGTGTGGCCGTAGGTGATTTTGGCGTGTCCGGCAGGTGGTTCTAGGGAGTGGATCAGGTGGCTGCGGCATGCCCGGTAGGTGATTCCGGAGTGTCCGCCATGTTGTTCCTGCGTTTCCGGCAGGTGATTTTGGCATCTCTGGCAGGTGTGTCCGGCGGGGCGAGCATGTCATCCTGGCATGCTCAGCAGGTGGTTCTGGTGTGTCCGGCAGGTGGTTCTGGTCTGTCTGGGACTGGTTCCAGCATTTCCAGCACGTGGTTCTGGAACATCTGAGAGGTGGTTCCGGCATGCCCGGCAGGTGATTCCAGAGTGTCCACCAAGTGGTTCTGGCGTAGCAGGCACGTGATTTTGGCATGTTGGGCAGGTTGGAGTCGAGCAGGTGTTTCCGGCGAGCTCAGCAGGTGCTTCCAGCCTCTCCAGCACGTGCTTCTGGCACATCTGAGACGTGGTTCCGGCATGCCAGGCAGGTTATTCCAAAGTGTCCACCAAGTGGTTCTGGCGTGGCTGGCAGGTGATTTTGGCGTGTCTGGCAGGGGCTTCCGGCGAGTCGAGCAGATGGCTCTGGCATGCTCGGCAGGTGATTCAGGCGTGTCTGGCAGTTGGTTCCATTCTGTCCGGTAGGTGGTTCTGGCGTGTCCGGTTCGTGGTTCTGGCACGTATGAGAGGTGCTTCCGGCATACCCAGCAGGTGATTCCGGAGTGTCCACCAAGTGGTTCTGGCGTTTCTGGCAGGTGATTTTGGCGTGTCTGGCAGGTGTGTCCGGTGATTCGAGCAGTTGGGTCCGGCATGTCAGGCAAGTGGTTCTGGTCTGTCTGGGAGGTGGTTCCAGCGTGTCCGGCACGTGCTTCTGGCACGTCTGAGAGGTTGTGCTGGCGTGCCAGGCAGGTGATTCCGGAGTGTCCGGAAGTGTTTCTGGTGTAGCCGGCAGGTGATTTTGGCGGTCCGGCAGTTGGTTCCGGCGAGTCGAACAGGTGGTTCTGGCGTGCTCAGCAGGTGCTTCTGGCGTCTCCGGCACGTGGTTCTGGCACGTCTGAGAGGTTTTGCCGGCATGCCCGGCACGTGAATCCGGCTTGTCTGCCACGTGTTTCTGGTGTACTCGGCAGGTGATTTTGGCATGTCCGGTAGGTGGGTTCAGTGAGTCAAGCAGGTGGTTCTGGCGAGTCTGGCAGGTGGTTCCAGTCTGTCCAGGAGGTGGTTGTGGTGTGTCCGGAGGGTGCTTCAGGCACGTCTGAGTGGTTGTGCTGGCATGCCCAGCAGGTGATTCCGGAGTGTCCGCCATTGGTTCTGGTGTAGCCGGCAGGTGATTTTCCCATGTCCGGCAGGTGGTTCCGGTGAGTCTAGCAGGTGGTTCCGGCGTGCCCGGCAGGTGCTTCCCGCGGCTCAGGCACGCAGTTCTGGCACATTGAGAGGTCGTTACGGCATGCCCTGCAGGTGATTCCGGATTGTTCAGCAAGTGCTTCTGGCATAGACATCAGGTGATTTTGGCATGTCCGGCAGGTGATTCTGGCGAGTCGAGCAGGTGGTTCCGGCGAGATCGGCAGGTGCTTCCGGCATCTGCGGCACGTAGTTCTGGCACGTTTGAGAGGTGGTTACGGCATGTCCTGCAGGTGATTCTGGAGCATCTGGCAAGCGGTTCTGGCGTAGCGTTAGGTGATTTTGGCGTGTCCGGCAGGTGGTTCTGGGGAGTAGATCAGGTGGTTCCAGCATGCCCAGCAGGTGCTTCTGGAGTCTCCAGCATGTGGTTCTGGCATAGCCGGCTGGTGATTTTGGCATTTCCGGCAGGTTGCTTCCGGCATGTCTGAGAGGTGGTTCCGGCATGCCATGCAGGTGATTCCGGAGTGTCTGCCAAGTGGTTCTGGTGTAGCCGGCAGGTGATTATGGCGCATCCGGCAGGGGCTTCTGGCGAGTCGAGCCAGTGGCTCCGGCGTGCCTGGCAGGGGATTCAGGCGTGTCTGGCAGGTGGTTCCGTTCTGTAGGTGACGTGGTTCCGGCGTGTCTGGCACGTGGTTCTGGCATGTCTGAGATGTGTCGGCATGCCCGGCACGTGATTCCAGCTTGTCCGGCAAGTGGTTCTGGTGTAGCCGGCATGTGATTTTGGCGTGTCAGGCAGGTGGTCCCGGCAAGTCCAGCAGGTGGTTCTGGCGAGCTCAGCAGGTGCTTCCAGCACGTCTTAGAGGTGGTTCCGGCATGCCCAGCTGGTGATTCTGGAGTGTCTGGCAAGTGGTTCTGGAGTAGCCGGCAGGTGATTTTGGCGTGTATGGCAGGTGGTTCCTGGGAGTGGAGCAGGTGGTTCTGGTGTGCTCGGCAGATGGTTCAGGCTTGTCCGGGAGGTGGTTTTGGTCTGCACGGGAGGTGTTTCCGGCGTGTCCAGCACATGGGTCTGGCACGTCTGAGCCGTGGTTCTGGCATGCCTGGCAGGTGATTCTGTAGCATCCTCCAAGTGGTTCTGGTGTAGCTGGCAGGTGATTTTTGCGTGTTCAGCCGGTGGGTCTGGCGAGTCGAACAGGTGGTTCCGGCGTGCTAGGCAGGTGGTTAAGTCGTGTCCAGAAGGTGGTTCCCGTCTGTGCGGGAGGTGGTTCTGGCGTATCTGGCATGTGCTTCCGGCATGTCTGAGAGGTTGCGCCAGCATGCCCGGCAGGTGATTCCGGACTGTCCGCCACGTGGTTCTGGCACATCGGAGGTGGTTCTGGCATGCCCAGCAGGTCATCCCGGAGAATCCTCCAAGTGGTTCTGGCATAGCCGTCAGGTGATTTTGGCGTGTCCAGCAGGTGGTTCCGGTGTGCTAGGCAGGTGGTTCAGGCAGGTCCAGCAGGTGGTTCCGGTCTGTCCGGGAGGTTGTTCCGGCGCGTCCGGCACGTCTGAGAGGTGGTTCTATCATGCCCGGCAGGTGATTCCCGAGTGTCCGGCCAGTGGTTGTGGGGTAGCCGGCAGGTGATTTTGGCGTGTCCGGCAGGTCGTTCTGGCGAGTCAAGAACGTGGTTCCGGCCTGCTCGGCAGGTGTTTCCGGCGTCTCCGGCACGTGTTTATGTCACGTCTGAGAGGTTGTTCCGGCATGCCTGACAGGTGATTCCGGAGTGTCCGGCAAGAGGTTCTGGCGCAGCCGGCAGGTGATTTTGCCATGTCCGACAGGTGGTTCTGGCGATTCGAGCAGGTGGCTCCGGCGTGCTCGTCAGGAGGTTTCAGCGGGTCTGGCTGGTGGTTCCGGTCTGTCCGGGAGGTGGTTGCGGCATGTCCAGCACGTGGTTCCGGAATGTCTGAGAGGTAATTCTGGCATTCCCAGCCGATGATTCCAGGGAGTCCCACAAGTGGTTCTGGAGTAGCTGGCAGGTGATGATGGCATATCCGGCAGGTGGTTCTGGTGATTCGAGCAGGTGGCTCCGGCGTGCTCGGCAGGGTTTCTGGTCTGGCCGGGAGGTGGTTCCGGCGTGTCCGGCATGTGCTTCTGGCACGTCTGGGAGGTTGTGCTGGCATGCCCGGCAGGTGCTTGCGGAGCGTCCGGCAAGTGGTTCTGGTGTAGCCGGCAGGTGATTTTGCCGTGTCAGGCAGGTATTCCGGCGAGACGAGCATGTGGCTCTGGCGTGCTTGGCAGGTTCTTCCGGTGGGTCCGGCAGGTGGTTCCAGTCTGTCTGGGAGGTGGTTCTGGCGTGTCCGGCACATGGTTCTGGCACGTCTGACAGGTGGTTCTGGCATGCCCGGCAGGTGATTCCGGATTGTCCACACAGTGGTTCTGGCGTAGCCGGCAGGTGATTGTGGCATGTCCGGCAGCTGATTCTGGCGAGTCGAGCAGGTGGCTCCGGCGCGCTCAGCAGGTGCTTCTGGCGTCTCTGGCATTTGGTTCTGGCACATCTGAGAGGTGGTTCCGGCATGCCCGGCAAGTGATTCCGGAGTGTCGCCAAATGGTTCTGTTGTAGCCGACAGGTGATTTTGGCGTGTCCTGCGGGTGGTTCTGGGGAGTGGATCAGGTGGTTCCGGGAGGCTTGGCAGGTGCTTCTGGCGTCTCTGACATGTGGTTCTTGCACGTCTGAGACGTGGTTCCGGCGTGCCTGAATGGTGATTCTGGACTGTCCGCCACGTGGTTCTGGCATAGCCGGCAGTTGATTTTGGCGTGTCCGGCATGTGGTTGTGGAAAGTCAAGCAGGTGGTTCCGGCAGGCTCAGCAGGTGGTTCAGGAGTGTTCAGCATGTGGTTCCAGTCTGTCCGGGAGATGGTTCCTGCATCCTCGGCAGGTGCTTCCAGTGTCTCCGCCACGTACTTCTAGCACGTCTGAGAGGTGGTTCCGGCAGACCCGGCGGGTGACTCCACAGTGTCCGGCAAGTGGTTCTGGTGTAGCTGACAGGTGATTTTGGTGTGTATGGCAGGTGGTTCCTGCGATTCGAGGAGGTGGTTTCGGCGAGCTTGGCAGGTGCTTCTGGCGTCTCCGGCACATGGTTCTCGCACATCTGAGAGGTGGTTCCTGCATGCCCGGCAGGTGATTCCGGAGTGTGCGGCAAGTGGTTCTGGCATAGCCGGCAGGTGATTTTCGTGTGTCCGGCAGGTGGGTCTAGGGTGTCGAGCAGGTGGGTCCGGCTTGCTCGGCATGTGGTTCAGGCGTGTCTGGATGGTGGTTCCAGTCTGTCCAGGAATTGGGTCCAGCGTGTCCGGCACGTGGTTCTGGTACGCCTGAGAGGCGGTTTCGGCATGCCCGGCAGGTGATTCTGGACTGTCCGCCACATGGTTCTGGCATAGCTGGCAGTTGATTTTGGCGTGTCCGGCAGGTGGTTCCGATGAGTCGAGTAGGTGGCTCCGGCGTGCATGGCAGGTGGCTCCGGCGTGTGTGGCATGTGGTTCCGGTCTGTCCGGCAGGTGGTTCCAGCGAGTCGAGAAGGTGGTTCCAGTGTGCTTGGCAGGTGCTTCCAGAGTCTCCGGCATGTGGTTGTGGCACGTCTGAGATGTGGTTCCGGGATGCCTGGCAGGTGATTTCGGAGTGTCCAACAAGTGGTTCTGGCGCAGCCAGCATGTGATTTTGGCATGTCTGGTAAGTGGGTCCTGCGAGTCGAGCAGGTGATTCTGGCACGCTCGGCAGGTGGTTCCGGTGAGTCCAGCAAGTGGTTCCTGCGTGCTCGGCAGGTAGTTCCAGCGTGTCCGGCATGTATTTCTGGCACATCTGAGATGTGGTTCCGGCATGCCAGGCAGGTGATTCCCAACTGTCCGCCACGTGGTTCTGTCGTAGCCTGCAGGTGATTTTGGCATGTCCGGCAGGTGTTTCCAGCGAGTTGACCAGGTGGTTCTGGCATGCTCGGCATGAGGTTCAGGCATGTCCAGCATGTGGTTCCAGTCTGTCCGGGAAGTGGTTCTGGCGTGTCCGGCAGGTGGTTCTGGTCTGTGCGGGAGGTGGTGCCGAGGTGTCCATCACGTGTTTATGAGACATCTGAGAGGTGGGTCCGTCATGCCCAGCAGGTGTTTCCGGAGTGTCCTGCAAGTGGTTCTGGTGTAGCCGGCAGGTGATTGTGTCGTGCCCGGCAGGTGGCTCCGGAGAGTCGAGCAGGTGGTTCTGGTGAGCTCGGCAGGTGGTTCAGGCGTGGTCGGCAGTTGGTTCTGGACTATCAGGGGTGTGGTTCTGGCGTCTCCAGCACGTGGTTCTGGCATGTCTGAAACGTGGTTCTGGCATGCCAGCAGGTGATTGTGGAGTGTCCACTACGTGGTTCTCGCATAGCCGGCAGGTGGTTCAGGCATGTCCGGCAGGTGGTTCTGGTCTTTCTGTTAGGTGGTTCCGGCGTGTGCAGCACGTCAATCTGAGACATCTCAGACTTGGTTCCGGCATGCTCTTCAGATGAGTCCAGACTGTGTGCCATGTGGTTGTGGCATAGTGGGCAGGTAATTTTGGCATGTCCTGCAGGTGGTTCCGACGAGTCAAGCAGGTGTTTCCAGTGTGTCTGGGATGTGGTTGCGGCGTGTCCGGCACATGGTTCTGGTACGTCTGAGAGGTGGTTCCGGCATGCCCAGCAGGTGATTCTGGAATGTCCGCCAATTGGTTCTGGCGTAGCTGGCAGGTGATTTTGGCATATCCGGTAGGTGGTTCCGGCGAGTCAAACAGGTGGTTCGGGCATGCTCGACAGCTGCTTCAGGCATGTCGGGCAAGTGGTTCCAGTCTGTTTGGGAGGTGGTTCCGGCATGTCCAGCACGTGATTCTGAGATGTCTGAGTGGTGGTTCCAGCATGCCCTTCAGGTGATTCCGGACTGTCTGCCACGTGGTGGTGACATATCCGGCATGTGGTTCTGGGTTGTCTGGCACGTGGTTCTGGCATAGCCGGTAGGTGATTTTGAAGTGTCCGGCATGTGGTTCCGGCAAGTCGAGCAGGTGGTTGTGGCATGGTCGGCAGGAGGTTGAGACGTGTCTGGCAGGTGTTTCCGGTCTGTCCTGCATATGGTTCTGGCACGTCTGAGATGTGGTTCTGATACGCCAGGCATGTCATTCCGGACTGTCTGCCACGTGGTTCTGGCGTAGCCGGCAGGTGATTTTGGCATGTCTGGCAGGTGTTTTCGCAGAGTCAAGCAGGTGGTTCCGGCGTGTCCGGAACGTGTTTCTGGCACCTCTGAGAGTTTGTTCTGGCATGACCGGCAGGTGATTCCGTAATGTCCGCCAAGTGGTTCTGACGTAACCAGCAGGTAATTTTGGCATGTCCGGCAGGTGATTCCAGCGAGTCGACCAGGTGGTTCTGGCGTTTCTGGCACGTGGTTCTGGCATGTCTCAGAGCTGGTTCCAGCATGCCCGGCAGGTGATTCCGGAGTGTGTGCCACGTGGTTGTGGCATAGCTGGCAGGTGATTTTGGCGTGTCTGGCAGGTGGTTCTGGCGAGACGATCAGGTGGTTCCAGCGTGCTCAGCAGGTGGTTCCAGCATGTGGTTCTGTCACGTCTGAGAGGTGGGTCCGGCATGCCTGGCAGGTGATTCCGGAGTGTCTGGAAAGTGGTTCTGGCGTAGTCGGCAGGTGATTTTAATGTGTCCAGCATGTGGTTCCAGTGAGTCGAGCAGGTGGTTCCGGCGTGCTCGGCAGGTGGTTCTGGCGTGTCCGGCAGGTGGTTCTGGCATAGCTGGCAGGTGGTTCCGGTCTTTCCGGGAGGGGGTTCCAGTGTGTGCGGCACATGTTTCTGGCACATCTGAGAGGTGGTTCCGGCATGCTTGGCAGGTGATTCTGGAGTGTCCGTCAAGTCCTTCTGGCATAGCCGGCAGGTGATTTTGGTGTGTCCAGCAGGTGGTTCCGGTCTTTCCAGGAGGTGGTTCTGGCGTGTCCAGCACGTGTTTCTGGCACGTCTGAGAGGTGGTTCCGGCATGCCTGGCAGGTGATTACGGAGTGTCCGACCCATGGTTCTGACGTAACCGGCAGGTTTTTTTGCCGTGTCAGGCATGTGGTTCTGGCAAGTCAAGCAGGTGGTTCCGACGTGCTCGGCAAGTGGTTCCGGCATGTCTGGCATGTGGTTCTGGCTCATCTGCGATGTGCTTCCGGCATGCCTGGCAGGTGATTCCGGACTGTCCGCCACGTGGTTCTGGCATAGCCGGCAGGTGATTTTGCCATCTCCGGCAGGTGTTTCCGGAGAGTCGACCATGTGGTTCTGGCGTGCTCAGCAGGAGGTTCAGGCGTGTCTGGCAGGTATTTCCGGTCTGTCCGGGAAGTGGTTCCGGCATGTCCAGCACGTAGTTCTGGAACGTCTGAGAGGTGGATCCGGCATGCCCGGCAGGTGATGTCTGCCAAGTGGTTCTGGCGTAGTCGGCAGGTGGTTCAGGCATGTCTGGCAGGTTGTTCTGGTCTTTCTGATAGGTGGTACTGGCGTGTGCAGGATGTCATTCGGAGACGTCTCAGACTTGGTTCCGGCATGCCCTTCAGGTGATTCCGGACAGTGTAGCACGTGGTTGTGGCATAGCCGGCAGGTGACTTTCGCGTGTCTGACAGGTGGTTCCGGGGAGTCAAGCAGGTGGTTCCTGCGTGCTCAGCAGGTGGTTACGGCGTGTCAGGCAGGTGGTTCCTGTCTGTCTGGGAGGTGTGTCTAGCGTGGCTGGCACATGGTTCTGTCATGGCAGAAGGGAGTTCTGGCATGCCCGTCAGGGGATTCTGGACTGTCTGACAAGTGGTTCTGGAGTAACCGGCAGGTGGTTCAGGCATGTCCGGCAGTTGGTTCCGGTCTATCCGGGAGGTGGTTCCAGCGTGTCTGGTACGTGTTGCTGGCACGTCTGAGAGGTGGTTCCGGCATGCCCAGCAGGTGCTTCCCGAGTGTCCACCAAATGGTGCTGGCGTAGCCGTCAGGTGGTTTTGGCGTGTCTGGCAAGTGATTCCAGCGAGTTGAACCAGTGGTTCTGGTGTGCTTGGCAGGTGGTTCAGGCGTGTCCAGCAGGTGGTTCCGCTCTGTCCAGGAGGTGGGTCTGGCATGTCCGGCACGTGGTTCTGGCATGTCCGAGAGGTGGTTCCAGCATGCCCGGCAGGTGATTCCGGAGTGTCCGCCAAGTGGTTATGGCGTAGCCGGCAGGTGATTTTTGTGTGTCTGGCAGGTGGTTTCGACGAGTCGAGCAGGTGTTTCCGGCATGCTCGGCAGGTGGTTCAGGTGTGTCCGGTATGTGGTCCCGGTCTGTCCATGAGGTGGGTCTGGCGTGTCTAGCACGTGGTTCTGGCACGGCTGAAGGTGGTTCCGGCATGCCCGCCAGGTGATTCCGGACTGTCGACCAAGTGCTTCTTGCATAGCCGGCAGGTGGTTCAGGTGTGTCCGGCATGTGGTTCTGGTCTTTCCGGGAGGTGGCTCGAGCGTATCCAGCACGTGTTTCTGGCACGTCTGAGAGGTGGTTCCGGCATGCCCAACACGTGATTCCTGAGTGTCCTCCAGATGGTTCTGGTGTAGCCGGCAGGTGATTTTGTCATGTCCGGCAGGTGTTTCCGGCAAGTCAAGCTGGTGGTTCCAGCATGCTCGGCAGGTGGGTCAGGCATGTCCACCAGGTGTTTCCGGTGTGTACGGAGGGGGTTCCGGCGTGGCCAGCATGTGGTTCTTGCAGATCTGAGAGGTGGTTCCGGGATGTCTGGCAGGTGATTCTGGAGTGTCCGCCAAGTGTGCTGGCATAGCCGGCAGGTGATTTTGGCATGTCTGGCAGCCAGTGACTGGAAGTCGAGAAGGTGGTTCCAGCATGCTCGGCAGGTGGTGCAGGCGTGTCCAGCACTTGGTTCTGTTCTGTCCGGGAGGTGCTTCTAGGGTGTCCGGAATGTGGTTCTGGTACATCTAACAGGTGGTTCCGGCATGACTGGCAGGTGATTCTGGAGTGTCCGCCGAGTGGTTCTGGCTTAGCCGGCTGGTGATTTCAGCGTGTCTGGCAGGTGGTTCCGGCGAGTTGAGCAGGTGGTTCCGGCGTGCTCGGCACGTTGTTCAGGCGGGTCCAGTAGGTGGTTCCAGTCTTCCGGGAGGTTGGTCTGGCGTGTCCGTCACATGGTTCTGGCACAGCTGAAGGGAGTTCCGGCATGCCTGGCAGGTGATTCTGGACTGTCGGCCAAGTGGTTCTGGCGTAGCTGGCAGGTGATTCAGGCGTGTCCTGCAGCTCCTGACCACAAGTGGAACAGGTGGTTCCGGTGTGTCCGGCACGTTGTTCTGGCACGTCTGAGATGTGGATCCGGCATGCCCAGCAGGTGATTCCAGAGTGTCTACCAAGTGATTCTGTCCTAGCCGGCAGGTGGTTCAGGTGTGTCCGGCAGCTGGTTCCGGTCTTTCCAGGAGGTGGTTCCGGTGTGTGCAGCACGTGTTTCTGGCAAGTCTGAGAGGTGGTTCCGGCATGCCCGGCAGGTGA